>NC_047055.1:88698693-88786193 GCF_011762595.2 Tursiops truncatus | reverse complement strand
GCCACTCAGTTTGTGGTACTGTGTTATGGCAGCCTAGTAAACTAGGCTATAAACTGGATGTTAGGTCTAGAGGCTTGATTAGATTCAGGTTAAACATTTTTAGCAAGAATGCTACCTAGGTGACACTGTGGTCTTCATATTGCATCACATCATATTACACCACATAGCCTCAGTCTACCTCACTGTAAGTGGTGTTAACTGTGATCACAGGGTTAAGGTCATGACAACCAAGCTAAGTTTTTCTCTTTGTAATTAAAAAGGAACTTGAGGGGTGATACTTAGATACCACATAAGTATACGGCCTCCATCAATGTCACCCAATTGTTTTAGCATTCCTTAATGATCCTTGCCTGAATGGATTATATTCTTGGAAGATGCCAAAATGATGCTACTATAAAAATTCATTTGCAACTGTTAGCTGGCATTCTTCTATAAAGAAGAATCAAAAGGAGGCAAACAAGTTTTTCCTTAAAAGTCGGGGTAAATGCTTAACTCTTTCCTTTGGTTGCCAATTTTCAGAATAAAGTGTTTGTATAATTAGTCATCACCAATCACTAATGAGTTTTTTCTCTCATTTGAGTGTCATGAGGGACTCATGATACTCATGGTTTTAATTTATTCAATCATCATAAGCAAAGGCATTCATTTTTCCTCTTGATGCTCAACTGTTCCCATTGGTCTTTTGGTGCTTTCTTAATTTCTGGCATAAGAAGCCCCAGCCTCACCTTATATATTGTCTGTACCAAGCCAGAAATAAGCCATTTCTCCAAGAAGCACTGTTTCCTTCTATTAGGGAATTTAGAAACCAAGATGTGGTTTCAATGTAAGCTTATTGCTATTGGGATGTCATTGCTTCTAGACCAGAGAAGTGAACAGCGCTATGAAATAGATGGGCCAGCTTCATGGGCAAGCTACCAGGACAGTCATACAGGCACTTGTGCCCAGAAGGGCCGTGTGCTTGGAATTTAATACTCTGTAATCACTGTCTTGAAATTATTTGCAATTTTATCTTTATATTTGTATTTGGTCAGTAGAGTCCAATGTGATAATGGAGCATGCGCCAGGGGCTTGGAGCCTCAGTTCATGCTTGGGTCCCCAGGACAGGTTCCCAGGGGCTGCTCCTGTGCCTCCTGGTGCCCTGGGCCCTGCCCAGCCTCCCCATCTCCAACCCTTCCTAGCAACCACTGTTGGCTGCCCTCTGTCCCGAATGGGAGCCTGGGTATGAGCGTAGGGAAGGTAGGGTTGGGTGCATTTGCCCCACAACATCTTGGGACAAGGCATGGTGGTGGTGTCCCCACTCCAGGTTAGCAGTGCCACATCACACTTAGCAGGTGACCAAGCAAGGATAGCCTCTCCCCCACCACCAATCCAGATCACTAGTGTATCCCAGCACTAAAGTTCCAATATGCTTGGAGGTCTCCCATTAGCTGTTGAGTTGGAGCAGCAGGCCCATAGGAAGGGGAAATGGCTGGCTTGACTTCCCTGCCCCTGGCCCGGGGTGTACATCATATCACATTAGTCATGCCCCATTGTCACAGGGCAGGGCCCCTGGGGGCCTGGGAGCATCTGTACTTGCCTCCTAAGTATCCCATGCAAAGGGATACCTTTTCTTCCTCCTTCGCATTTCCTAAATCTGGTTTGTGTTAGTCTCTTCCGGCCAGCTCAAGACAGTCTCCAGGATAAGTCACAAAATACAAATTGTGACGTTTCAGCTATTCCACATGCAAGTCAAATGCTCTTACATTTGCTTTTAAAACTGACATTGTACAATATAAAGACTAAGGGTAAAATTCATGCTAATAATTTAAATTTTTAATTTTTCTTTACTTAGAACACCATTAAATGGCAAATAAAAAACACCATGACAAGCTGAGTGAGTGAGAGACTGTAGAAGAAAGGAAAAGCCTTTATGTTTTACCTTTAATGGCACTTTATTCCTGGTTTTTGAACAAATAGCCCCACATTTTCGTTTTGCACTGGGTCACACAAATTATGTCGCTGGTCCTGAAAAATATATATACGTTTTATATTTTTATATATATAATAACATATATTATATATATATTAATCATGATATCATGCTTGATATATATGATATATATTAATCATGAGATCATACTGATATTTTCCATTCAAATTTAACATTATAAGGCTTTTTCAAAAGTTATTTTATACATGTATTTATTTCCTATTATACTGAAGATTTTAGTTCTATATATAATTAACATAATTACTTATTTGCTTTATCTATAATACAAAACATACACCTACATGAGTTTCAAAATTTCAATACCAATGCTACCACTAACAATAAAACTACAAAGTAACATTTAAGATTCTTTTCACTTCTTTTTGACTTCAGTACAGTTGAAATACTATGTTCATAAATTATTTGAAATAATTCTTGTCTCTGAGCAATTCTGTTACCTTTGATATAGAGTCAGGTTTATTCGTTTCTTTCCAATTTTAGGCTTTGCTTTGTCTTCTTTTTTATTTCATTGCATTTTTTGGAAGTTAAACATTTATATATTTCAAAAGTCAAGCTATATAAAAAGGCATACTCAGGGAAATCTCTCTCCAATTCCTATTCTCTCCTCTTCAGCCCCTTCCCAAGCTCTCTACAGGTAACTGTTTCTATTAGTTTCTGGTATTTGGGGGGAGGGGAGAGCAAACATATACACATATTCTTACTTCCTTTCTTTTATATACAAAAGATAAAACACTATATAAATGCTCTGCACATCTTTTTAGCAAAATAACCTCCATATCAGTACACAGTCAACTTCTCATTCTTTTTATACAATTGTATAATACTTCATTATGAGGCTATACCTTTGTTTATTCAATAGGTCCTTTATTGGTGGACATTTCAGAGTTCCAGTCTTCATTATTAAACATAATGCCACAATAAATAACCTTGTGCATTTATTATTTCATAATTATAGAAGCATACCTACCAGGTAAATTCCTAGCAGTGAGATTGCTAAGTCAAGGGGTAAGTGTAATTTTGCTAGATAAACCAAATTCCCTTCCTTGGGAATTGTACCATGTTGCACTCCCACCAGCAACGTATGAGAGTACTTGTTTCTTCACAGGCCTGTCAACAGTGTGTTCTGTCAAACTTGAGGATTTTAGCCAATGTGATTTTGGTAAAATGGTAACAGTGTAGTTTTAATTGGCATTCCTATTATTATGAGTGAAAGTAAGCATCTTTTCAAATGTTCATTTGCATTTCTCTGCAAACTCTGCCATTTGACAATTTTTTCTATCAAGATGTTAGACTTTTTTGTCTTCATTGTTAAGATCTCTTTATTTATTAGGGAAATTAATCTTTTGTCTGTCATATACATGTCAAATATTTTCTCCAGGTTTACATTTGATTATGATTATGTGTTTTTAATGTAAGAAAATGTATTAATCTTTTATTGATTGATTCTAAATGTTGAGTCAGTTCGAAAAGCTTTCTCTACTCCCATATTAAAAAGAAATACAAGGAACTTCTGGTTTGGGCCAAGATGGAGTGCTTCATTCCTCCCAGGGCTTTCCCTTTACAACTAAGAAACCCTGGCTATAACACAACAAACAAGCTTAGGAAGACTCTGAAAGGTGGAAAGAAGTCAAACTTCCCAGGCACCTGAAACATGACAACGCAGGGGAGATCCCTGGGTTTCCTTACTGCCTCCCTTATATCCCAGACAGGGCCCGGTAGAAACCTCAAACCAAGAATTGCCAACAGGTACAGATAAAAGAAAAAGCTTCAAGAAAAGCTGGATACCCCTAGTTGAGGGACCAGAAAAAGGATGGCAAAACAACAGAAAACTCTTTTGGCAACACCGGCACTACTCCAACCAACCAACAGAAAAAAAGCACGTCTCCTTATGTGGGATCTTCCAAGCCCCACTGGAAGAAGCAGGTGGTGTTCTAATTTCCCTGCAGGGGTACTGATGGGGCTGAGCAGAGAGCTGAGCTTCTATCCCTGTGCAAGGAAGCAGGCAGTGCTCTGATTCCCCCCCCATAGGGTAGTATCAGCAGATCCAGCAGTGAGCTGAGCCTCCACCCACACTGGGTAGTAGGGGGACTTAACGAGGCAGTGAGAAATGAAACTAGTCAGTACTCTGATCTCCCCCCATCCCAAGTGTTAGCAGGGCCCAGCAGTGGGGAACTAAGTATCCACCCCCATCTGGCATCAATGACACTGGACAAGGTGGTGCTAATCAGGTCTAGTCAGTGCTACACCATCCACTATTCTCCTGCTTCTTGTGTCAGCATGGTCCAGTAGGAAGCTGAATCTCCACAGCAACCCAGTAGCAACAAGATTGAATAAGTTGGTGTGAAACAGGGCTAGCAGGCGTTCCTTTTCTCTCCCGTCTGCTCCCATCAGCAGGTCCCAGTGGAGAGGTGGGCCTCCAGTACCACCCAACATTAATGATGAGGCTGAATGAGGTGGCGAGAGGTGAGCTAACCCAAACTTTGCTTTCTCCCTCCCCTAGTATCAGTGGGACCCAGTCAGGAGATGAACCTCCATCCCTACCAGGCATCAACAAGGCAGAAGGAGGTGGTGAGAGGTGAGGTTTGTTGGCATTCCACTTTCCCCTTCCTCTCCCTGTATGTTTGAGGGGCTCAGCACAAAGCCAAGCTACTGCCCCTACCCTGTAGCAAAAAAGCAGTGAGTCAACCCTTGGCTTTACCCCTCACTAATGTCAGTGGGAACCAGCGGGGAGCTGAGCTTACATCCACACTAGGAGGCAATGAGATGTCATGAGTCAGTGCCCTATTTTCACTGGGAAGGTGTCCATGGAGCCAAGGGGGGAGCTGAACTTCCAGCCCACATATCTAAAATATGGCAGTGGAGTCACTGCCTACTTTTGCTGGGGTAGTATCATCGAGCACCAGAGGGAAGCTGAACATATACACCACTCAGCCCTCCTGCTACAACTCAACCAGGGGACTGACTGTTTAAAAAAAAAAAAAAAGAATTAATAGGATCCAGAGTCTACTGATATAGTATCCAAAGTTTTCAGGATACAATTAAAAAGTCACTCATCATACCAAGAACCGGAAAATCACAACATGAATGAGAAAAGACCATCAATAGACACCAACATGGAAATGAATCAGATGATGGAATGATCTGACAAGAATTTTAAAGCAACCGTCATAAAAATGCTTCAACAGGCAATTACAAATTCTCTTCAAACAAATGAAAAAATATAGAAAATATCAGCAAAGAAATACAAGTTATATAAGAAAACCAAATAGAGATTACAGAACTGAAAAATACAATAATAAAAAGAGTGGAGATGACAGAAGCAAAAATCTGTGAATTTGAGGACACATCAATAGAATTTTCCCAATCTGAACAACAAGAGAAAAAAATGAACAGTCTCAGAGACTAATGGAGTAATAACAAAAGATCTAACATTTGTATCATGGGATAGCAGAAAAGAGAGAGAGAGAATGGAACTGAAAATATTTTTGAGGAAATAATGGCTGAAAACTTCCCAAATGTGGTGAATTCAAGAAGACTCAAGAAACTGAGTGAAACTCAGACAGGGATAAACCTAACAAAATTCATGTCAAGACACAAAACTTCTGAAAAGTTTTGAAAACCAAAAAGGAAAAAAAAAAGAAATCATGAAAGCAGCCAGAGAGAAATAATGCATTACTTATAGTGGAATACCAATTTGAATCACAGGGTATTTCTCAAAGGAAACCATGGAGGCCAGCAGGAAATAGCACAATATTTTTCAAGTAGTGAAAGAAAAGATCTGTCAATTGTGAATTCTATATCAAGTGAAAATATCATTCAGGAATTAAGAGGAAGTAAAGGCATTCTTGGTCAAAGGAAACTAAGAAAATTTGTTACTAGCAAACCTACCTTTAGAGAATGGCTAAAGAAGTTTCTCTAAATAGCAGAGATGATAAGAGAAGAAGGCTTGGAACTTCAAAACGGAAAGAAGAACATCAGAATGGGTAAAAGCAAGAAATTAGAAATAGAAGAACAAAATAAACCCAGAGGAAGGGAAAAATAAAGATATGAGCAGAAATCAATGAAATTAAAAACAGGTACATAAGACAGAAAATCAATGAAACAGAAAGTTCTTCTTAAGAAATTGATAAAAACTGATAAACTTTAGCAAGAGTGACAAAGAGGAAAAAAGAGAGAAGACACATATCATCAATACAAGAAATAAAACATCGGATATCATTTCAGATCCTGAAGGCATTAAAAGGATAATAAAGGAATACTATGAACTGTATGCTCATAAATTTGAAAACTTAGAAGGGGACCAGTTCCTCCAAATCCACAAACTACCATACTCAACCTCAATAAAACAGGCAACCTAAATAGTCCTATAAGCACTGAAAAAAATGAATTTGTAATTAAAAAGCTCCTGAATGGTTTCACTGGGAATTCTACCAAACATTTACAGAAGAATTAACACCAATTTTATACAATCTTTTCCAGAAAATAGCAGATGGGAAAACTCTCCAACTCATTTTATGATGCTAATATTACCCAGATACCAAAACCAAAGACAGTAACAAGAAAAAGAAAAGAAAAAGAAAAAGAAAAACTGTAGAATATCTCTCATGAACTTAAACACAAAAAGTCCTCAATAAAATATTAGCAAATCTAATCCAGCAATATATAAAAGTAATTATACACCATAACCAAGTGGGATTTATTCTAAGTGTGAAAGGCTGGTTCAACATTTGAATACCAGAATAGCTATAATAAAAAACAATAGTACAAACACCTAATGTTTGCAAAGATGTGGAGAAACTGGATCACTCATACATGGCTAGTGGGAATGGAAAATGGTACAGCCACTCTGATAAAGAGGGCAGCACCTTCTTAGAAAACTAAACATGGCTTACCATACAACCCAGAAATTGCACTATTTGGCATATATCCCAAAGAAATGAACACTTATGTTCATACAAATATCTGTATACAAATGTTCATATAAGCTTTATTAATAATAATCTAAAACTGGAAATAACCCAAATGTCCTTCAGTGGGGGACTGGTTAAACAAACTGTGATACGTCCATACCAATGGAACACCACTTAGCAATAAAAAGGAACAAACTATCGATACAGCAACAGTTTGGATGGATCTCAAGGGAATTAGGCTGAGAGAAAAAAGCCAATCCCAAAAGGTCACATACTACATGGCTTTATCTATACAACATTCTTGAAATTATAAAATTATAGAAATGGAGACCAGATTAGTAGTGGCCATAGGTCAGGGATAAGGGAGGAGAGTGTGACTATAAAAGACAACATGAGGGATCCCTGTGGTGATACAAGTGTTCTGTATCTTGACTGTATCCTGGTTGTGATATTGTACTGTAGGTGTGTTAGTCTGCTCAGGCCTCCATAACAAAATACCATAGACTGGTGGTTTAAGCAACAGACATTTATTTCTCACAGTTCTGAAGGCTATGAAATCTAAAATCAAGGTCCTGACAGATTCAGTTTATTGTAAGGGCCCTCTTCCTGGCTTGCAAATGGCTACCTTCTTGCTGTATCCTGACATGGCCAAGAGAGAGAACTCTGGTGTCTCTTCCTCTTCTTATAAGGGTACTAATACCATCATGGGGGCCCCACTCTCATGACCTCATCTAAACCTAATTAACTCACAAAGGCCCTACCTCCAAATATTATCACATTAGGGGTTAGGGCTTCAACATATGAATTTTGGGAGAGAACATTCAGTCCATAACAAGGTTTCTTTTTATTACTGTGATAAATTTTTATTATTGTGATAGCATGAAGTTTGCCATTCTGACCATTTTTAACAGCATAATTTAGTAGCATTAAGCACATTCACAGTGTGATATAACCATCACTGCTATCTACTTCCAAAACTTTTCCATCACTCAAAACAAAAACTCTATAACCATTAAATAATAACTCCCCATTTCCCCTCTCAGCCCCTGGCAACTTCTATTCTACTTTCTGTCTCTATGAATCTGCCTGTTTGTACTATAGTTTTGCAAGATGTTATCATTGGGGAAAACTGCTAAAGGCTACACAGGATCTCTCTGTATTATTTCTTACAACTGTATATGAATCCACAATTACCCCAAAATTTTTAAAAAGAAATTCATTCATGTTTTTGTCTATTATTTTTATTATTATTAAAATCTCTGATCCATTTACTAATTAACCTCTTAATCTCCTGAACTAGTGCTGCATCACATGGTGGCAACCACTCCTCTCCCCTAGTCAAACATGTGGCATGTGGCAACAACTCCTCTACCCGAGTCAAACCTTTTTACATTGGATCAAATAATTTTGGTCTTTTCAACTTCTCTCATGCCCACTTTCTACCTCTTAACCATTTTAGTGAATGTTCCAGAAGACAACATACTTTCAAGGAAAGACAGAAATTGGAACAGCCACAAAATGAATACATAACACTAACAAGCAACTACAATGACGACAGCAGGAAAAACTACAATGATTTATTAACTGCTAGGAATTCTAGATAATTACAGCTGTCCCTTGGTATCCACAGGGGATTGGCTCCAGGACCCCCTGTGGACACCAAAATCCATGGATTCTCAAGTCCCTTATATAAAATGTCATGGCAGGATATTTGCATATAACCTATGCACATCTTCCCGTATACTTTAAATCATCTCTAGATTACTTATAATATCTAATACAATATAAATGCTACGTAAATAGTTGCTGGCATGCAGCAAATTCAAGTTTTGCTTTTTGGAACTTTCTGGAATTTTTTTCCCAAATATTTCTGATCCAGAGTTGGTTGAATCTGCAGATGTGGAACCTGTGGATATGGGGAGCCAACTGTATATCATTTAATCTTTACATCAACATTGCAGGAAAAGTATTATTAGTGCAATTTTATATACAAAGAAATTTCATCTTGGAGAGGTTAACTAAGCCAAAATTACACCTTTATTAAAATGATGGAGAATGCAGGTACATTTGGCATAAGAGCTTATGCGCTTTCCTCTGCGAAGAACTGAATTGAATCCAGAAACTCTCATTTGGAAAGCAGCAGGACATTCAGTTAGCCCAGGTCTTTTCTTGTCCCAGGTCTCAGAAACAAAATATCACACTCTAACTCTGTATTAGTTTGCTAGGGCTACCATAACAAAATACCACAAACTGGGTGATTCAACAACAGAAATTAATATTCTCACAGTTCTGGAAGCTAGAAGTCCAAGATCAAGATGTTGGTAGGTTTGGTGTCTCCTGAGGCCTCTCTCCTTGGCTTGTAGATGGCCTACTTCTCCCTGTGTCCTCACACATTCTCTCCTCTGTGCATGCACATGCCTGGTGTCTCTTTTTGTATTCAAATTTTCCTTTGACACCAGTCAGATTGGATCAGGGCCCACCCCAATGGCCTCATTCTAATTTAATCACCTTCGTAAAGGCCCTATCTCCAAATACAGTCACATTCCGAGGTACTGGGGGTTAGGGCTTCAACGTGTGAATTTGGTGGGAGGGACACAAATTCAGCCCATAACAGGCCCTGAGACTGGATGTGGGTGGGGAGGAGAGAAAAAAGGAAGTTTAAAACCAAGATAAACACCTCCACAAAATCATGTGTTTCAAGTAGGTGCAATCCTGCTCATTTACATTTCATCTAGCCCAGAGTCTTCTAAACTTCTTTTGACCGTACTCATGATAAAATTTTTTTAATACATTTTGCATTATGGCTCAATACATATGTATTTATTATTATAAAACCAGACAAGAGTCACAAATTAATTCTGATCTTACTATTTGCAATGCATTCCAACGTTTTCTATTTTGTTCTTTTGAATTAAAAGATTGTTAGTTGCCCCTCACTGAATTGATTTTAGGAACTGCTCTTCTTTACAACCTGCTGTTTGAAAATCAATGTTCTAATTTGTGCTGTCAGCAGTGATTGTTAAATTATTTTGTTCATTCTACCACTGCTCTTAAATCCCGGATCCCGCTCTCTTACCACCCCACACATGTACTGGATCAATTGAATTTTGTTTTTTTTCAAAGCCTCGATCCACTTATTCATTAGTTTCATTTCGTAATTCTTTCATTTCTGTCAACTGCTCAGGAAACTGTGGCGCCATTTCCTCCGTAACAAATAGAAAATTGCCATCTAATGGTGGAAGGGAGACAGTGCAGGCCTACATTTAGCATCCTTCCACCCTTTTTTTTTTAATCTCTGCTTTCCCCCCTTCCCCCTTTCTGATGCAATTTTCACAAATACTTGGCAGCATTTTAGTAGGGATTCTTTAAAAATCTTCCTGAAGTGATATTGCATTCTGTAAATTTAGCTACTCCTTTCACAGAAGCTTGAAGGTCCGGGTGCTAGATGCAGCTCTGTCCTATACTAGCTGTGTGACCTTGAACAGGCTACTTTACCTCTCTGAGTCTCAGTTGTCTTAACCAAAAAATGCCGTGATAAAACATGCCCTGACAACTTTGCTGAGTTGTCTTGCAGTTCAACAAAGAAAATACAACCTGTTTCTGCCCCTTCCCTGTCTATCCTCAACTCCCCAGGCAGATCCTGTTAAAACTAAGTCAGATCATGTCACTCCCTGCTCAAAACCATCAACTGGTTTCTCAGAGTAAAACTCCAAGTCTTTACCATCACCTAAAAGGTCCTACATAATGTAATCTGCTCGGCCCCCTAATACCACCGGGTAGGGACATTGGAATGCCACTGCCTGTTTCCATAGGGCCAAGGAGGGGGGTTGGGTGGAAGATCAGTTCCCTGTTTGGCCCCCCTGGAGTAGGGTGTGTATTATCAAAAAGATTTTCTGTTCTGGAAGGCCACCATTTTCCTGTTCCTTTGGCTAGGGAAACTAGGCTTTTCTTGGAGCTTTTTGTTCCTTTTCTTTTTTTTTCTTTTTTTTTTTTTTTGCTCTGTGCCTGTTGGAAGTTCCAGACTGGAGGCTTCTGCAGCCATTGTCCAGAATGTAGAGGCAATAAGGAAGCCAAGGAAACTCACTACCATGTTGTTCCTCAAGTCCTGAGGTCCCTGGACCATCTACCATCTTCTTTCCACATTTCAGATTCTTCTTATGCTTGTTTGTGTGCTATTTCCAGGGTTTTGTTTTTTTTTTTAAGTTGTAAGAGATAGGATGTGGTAGGAATGGGGCTACTCCATCTCAGACAGAACTGGAAGTGAATATTAGATTTGAGAACCTCTGAAGAGGGCCCAGATGTGAAAAACATACAATGCTGTTTGTGCTACCTTAGAGGAACCTTTCCACGTAGCACTTGAAGAACCACCTTCCCTAGGAAAGACAGAGGAACTCTCACGTACCTATCTTGCAGACACAACAAAACAGAAAAAAAAAAAAAACACAAAAAAACAAACAGGGCAACCAGCTAAGGCTGTAGAGGTTTTTCCCTGAACAGAGACATCCCACTGAGGCAGTGAATAGGACTGAAATCAGTTATATTCGCCTTTCAAAACTCTGTGTCTTGGTGTGGGCAAACCCATGAGGAAGACATGCCATTTTGTAATTCATTTGCCAAGAAGGGGCACCATCTTGTATGCAGAAGGTGCTGTTATGGACTTGGAGGCACTAAACATACAAGTTATATCTTCACTAGAGTACCTCCTTACTATAATTATGACCATTCTTCCTCTCTGTGCTTGTGAACTCAGAGTTTGGTATGTCTTTGGGTCTCTGGGGAAGAAGGGGGCCCTCTCCAGGCAGCTGTCCTCTTTCGGTTTTCTCATCAATTAGGAACCTTTCCACTTTCCATCTTCCAAAAATTACTTAAAAGTTCTGGTCCACTGATGATATCCTTCTTTTTTCAGAGCTTTTATGGATGAATATTTTTAAAAATATCTATTTGGATGTTTCACTAGGATTTTGGAAAAAGGCAAGACAAATACAAGTGTTGGTTTCTCATCTTGTGCTTGAAATCTGACAATGACCTAACAATGACATTTGAAAAATTTGTCCAGGATGCTTGTGTCCTATCAACCTTAAAATAATAAAAGATGCAATGAAATAAAGTAAAACACAAATTTACAATCTAACTAAAACCTCAACAGTATTGATATCAGAAGTTTGTAAAAGAGGAAACAATAGACAAAAGACTTTGTAACTTCATCTCATACCTCCTAGCAACTAAAATGAAGAAGAAAACCAAACATATAAATGACAGTAATACAATCTGAGAAAGTTTCCTAAATATATTATTACTATAATCTCAGTCTCTCCTTACCTCTTCCTCCCTCCTTGTCACTACTCTTTCTTTCTACACACACACACACACACACACACACACACACACACACACACACACGCAAACACACTCACCACAGTACTATGGCTTTTTAGTGAAAAGTTAACTATTTTTGTTTACAGAAAAAGCTTCTGTTTTTTTTTTCATGTAAACTCAGATAATGGATTAGAAAATATTAAGTTCTTATTTGCATAGTTAAGAATTAACCTTACCCAAACAAAAGTCTGGCTTGTGTCCATGGCTCTAGGGAGGTAATGTTTAAGTCCTTAGTAGTCCCACCTGATGAGTGTCTTTGTTTTACTTGGTGGGGGGGCAGCCTTGGACCACACCAGATACTCTAACAATGTGATTTACGGTGGGGCTTTGGGTCATGTGGTATCAGCTCCCCTCTGGAGGAGCTGGAAACTAAGATTGGCCACACAGGCAGTCATCTGTGTCTATGTGACTGAGTCCCAATAAAATCTCTGGACACCAAGGCTCAGGTGAGCTTCCCTGGTTGATAATAATCTGTGTGTATTGTTACACATCATTGCTGAGAGGAGTTAGCTTTGTCCATGACTCTTCTGGGAGAGGACAGTTGGAAGCTTCTCACTTGGAACTCTCCTGGACCCTGTCCTATGCACCTCTTCCCTTTGCTGATTTTAATCTGTATCCTGTCACTGTAATAAACCATAACTATGAGCTTAACAGCTTTTTTTGAGTTCTGTGAGTTCTTATAGTGAATTATTGAACTTAAGGGTGGGGTTAGGGTCCCTCTGACAACAATACCAAATATTGTCAAAGACAGAGTAACAGGAATCTCATTTATTGTTGGTGGAAATGCAAAGTGGTACAGCCACTTTGGAAGAAAATTTGGCAGTTTCTTATAAATGTAAACTCATATAATAGACTTATCACATGATCTGGCAATTCTGCTCTTAAGTATTTACCCAGGTGAACTGAAAGACTATACTCACACCAAAAAACCTGTATGCTAATGTTCAGAGTAATTTTATTCATAATCACTCCAAACTGGAAACAACCACAACTGTCAAAGAAAACAAAAGAAAAACAAAAAAAAAACTATGTTATATCTATGCAATGGAATACTAGTTGGCAATAAAAAGAACATACTTGATTCATGCAACAATGTGGATGAATCATAAATGTATTTTTATAAGTGAAAAAAGCCATATACAAAAGGCTATGTATTGTATGATTCTATCTATATGTCATTCTGCAAAAGGTAAAACTATAGGGATGGCAAAAAGATCAGTAGTTGCCAGAGGTTGGGGTAGAAGACAAGTTAACTACAAGTGGTTTGCACAGGAAAATTTTTCTGTTATGGGACTGACTCTTCAGTATGGTACTAGAGTGGTGGATCCATGATTCTATGCATTTGTAAAAACCCATAGAATTTTACAAAACAAAAAGTAAACTTTATGCAAGTAAAAAATGTCAACCAAGATATCAGGGCATCCCAGGATGGAATGAAACATGTGACAAATGAATTTCAGTATATTACAAATGCATGACATGACTTCACTGAAGGCTGTGAGAGAAAAAAAGCCAACCTCATTAATTTTTTAAAAAATAGGCCTATTTTTGAATAATTTTAGATTTACAGAAAAGTTACAAAGATAGTACAGAGTTCCTTATTCAATTTTCTCTATTGTCAACATCTCTCATTTTCATGGTACATTTGTCAACTAAGAAACCAACATTAGTACATTACTATTAACCAAACTGTAGACTTTATTTGGATGTCACCAGTTTTTCTATTAACATTCTCTTTTCTGTTCCAGGATCCAATCCAGGATACATTGCATTTATTTATGTCTCCCCAGTCTCTTCTGGTCTTTGACAGTTTCTCAGTCTTTCCTTGTTTTCCATGACCTTCACACTCTTGAGGAATACTGGCCTTATATCCAGTAAAATGTCCCTCAGTCTGAGTTTGTCTGATGTTTTTCTCAGGATTATACTGGTATTATTAGTTTTGGGGAAGAATACCATAGAGGTGAAGTGTCTTTCTTATCACATCATATCAGTTGGTATATATTATCAACTTCACTTATTACTGATGATGCCAACCTTCACATCACTTGGTTAATGTAGTGTTTGCCATGTCTCTCCACTGTAGGGTTACTATTTTTCCTTTTCCCTACTTTACTTTGGATATGAGCCACTAAGTCTAGCCCACCCTCAGAGGGAGTATCCACCTATATTATTTGGAATTCTTTTGTAAGCAAGACTTGTCTCTCCTCCCCCATTTATCTATTTATTCAAGCATTTCTGATTAACTTATGAAAACAGTGTTTTCACTGAACAATCTAAGGCTAAATACAAAAAGAACTTTACATAAACACTGTATTCTAGTTGATAATTTTGTTTCTCACAGCAACAATTCTAAAACTACTTTACATTTTTATTGTTGAACAAATAAGTAAGCAAATTGTGGTAATAGGACCCAGATTTCTCCCTGTCAGAGAAAGAACTTACAAATAAGCAAGTGGGATAAGCTAGAATAAACCCAGAGGTGCTGGGGTGCTAGGTTAGAATCAGAAATATCAGTATGAATACAGGTAGGTAGGTAAGTGGGAAGGTAGGTAGATAGATATTTATAGATAGATTGATACAGAATTATAGATATTTGTGTATACAGGAGTTAGTATACATACATATATTTCCTTTCTCTGTCTGCTGAGAGGGTCTAGAAGCAATGACATCTCAGTACCAATGAGCACTCCCAGTGCCCAGATCTTGGCTTTTAAATACTACTCTCTAATAAAAGGAACTCGGGTTCCCTGGAGAAATGGCTGAATCTAAGGATGGAATACACTACCTGTGTACAGTAATACACTGATATCCATATTATTACATGACATATTTTAAATATTGGCAACTAATTACATAATTGAAAAAATATGTATGCAAGCCATTGGTGTAGGGGCCAAACACCTCTAGCAGCTGAATAGAGCCTATGGGTCAGAGCCATTGTGTATGGTTGTGTAGGCTATGTACTGCAAAACCCTATAGGCACCATTCATGTAGAACACAGCATAAACAGTACCCTTAGGGTTAGGCAGTGTATAATCATACAAGTGCTACACCATGGGGTCAGCGGTTTGCAATGTTTGCTTGATCTCCTTCACCAAATTTGTGTCAACATCACTGCCAGGACTTCGAGTTCCTCTATAATATGGACCTTTTCCAGCCAAATATCCCTCTACTGAACGTTCCTTAATCTGTCTTACATCCTAAAGGGACCACATGCTCATCAATCAATTTGTTCAGGCTTTTCTCACACCCTTCTTGGTTCATGCTGCTCTCCCTACTCCTTTCCTTATTTCTTTCCCTACCAACTCATCTCCACTAGAATACTACCTGTTTATCTTCTCCCAAGAAGCCTCAATTAACTGTGACCTCATTGCCCTTTGAAGCTTTATAAAGAGAAAAGAGTCATTTTTGGCATTTGTCCTATTCTTCCTCTTATAATATAAATCTGAGTTCAGGATTCTTATTTATCATTTTGTCCCAAAGTAGGGCTTCCATATAATAGTTGTGCAGGCTATGCATCCTGCTCTATGTAGATGCGCCCTCTGGAGGTGTGCAGTGTACAGTCTGCCCAACTCTATGGAGCAGTCCTGCAATATTAATGCTTTCCACATAAGTGTCCTGTAAATCGCTATTTAGTTGAAATAGAAACATAAACTTCATAGTTCTATAGGAGTAAGTTATAGAATATATAAAATACATTGATTTTTTTGCTCATGTACAGGAAAGATGGTTGCATAAAGTAAGTTTTTACTGTCAAATTTTTAAAAACATTTAGCTCCTAAGGATCTCTAGATGTGAAAATTCAAAAGCCTTTTTCAACTCTCTAGAGGTACCATTTATAATTGAGTGTGTATGCAAGCACCCAACTCTGATGGAATTTTTCATTCTTACTCACCACCACAACAAAAGCAATAATGTTTATTTGTCTACAGTGACTTCCCCTTCTCCATCTGGCTAACTTCTTCTCATCTTTCAAGACTCGATGTCTCCATCGACAGATGAATGGATAAAGAAGATGTCATGTATATATACACAATGGAATATTACTCAAACATAAAAAAGAATGAAATAATGCCATTTATAGCAACATGGATGGACCTAGAGATTTATCATACTAAGTGAAGTAAGTCAGACAGAGAAAGACAAATATCATATACCACTTATGCATGGAATCTAAAAAAAATGATACAAATGAACTTATATATAAAACAGAAATAGACTCACAGACATAGAAAACAAACTTATGGTGACCAAAGGGGAAAGGTGGGGGAGGGATAAATTGGGAGTTTTGGATTAACAGATATACACTACTATATTTAAAATAGGTAAACAACAAGGGCCTACTGTATAGCACAGGGAACTATATTCAATATCTTGTTATAACCTATAATGGAAAAGAATATATATGTGTAACTGAATCATTTTGCTGTACACTTGAAACTAACACAACACTGTAAATTAACTGTACTTCAATTTTTTAAAAAACTCTGGAGGGCTTCCCTGGTGGTGCAGTGGTTGGGAGTCCGCCTGCCGATGCAGGGGGCCCGGGTTCGTGCCCTGGTCCGGGAGGATCCCACGTGCCGCGGAGCGGCTGGGCCCATGAGCCATGGCCGCTGAGCCTGCACGTCCGGAGCCTGTGCTCCGCCAACGGGAAGGGCCGCAACAGTGAGAGGCCCGCGTACAAAAAAAAAAAAAAAAAAAAAAAAAAAACTCTGGAAATGAAAAAGAAGACTCAATATCACCTTTAGAAGGCTTCCTGAATCATCTCCCACTTCTGTAGGGCTGATGCTCTACTGGACCCCATAGTACCCAGTTACTTCTATCATATAGTGACAGTATCTTTTCATGTTGATGCCCTTCATTGAAACATAAGGTCCTGGGACTTCCCTGTGGGCGCAGTGGTTAAGACTCTGTGCTCCCAATGCAGGGGGCCCGGGTTTGATCCCTGGTCAGGGAACTAGATCTCACATGCATGCCGCCACTAAGGGTTTGCATGCCACTACTAAGGAGACAGCCTGTCGCAACTAAGGAGCCCTCAAGCCACAACTAAGGAGCCTACGTGCCGCAACTAAGACCCGGCGCAACCAAATACATATACTATTTTTAATTAATAATAAAAATAGAAATATGATCTCAATCAGTAACATTGCTAATGGTTGTTCTCTATATTTAGTAGTCCAAGATATCAATATTCAATCAAATATCTACAAAAATCTGTGCAGTGGATTTTAGCATAGTTCTTTTTTATTACAAGTGTTGACTTTCTTTTTTAAATAACTTTTAAAAATTTTATTTATTTTTGGCTGCATTGGGTCTTCGTTGCTGCACGCGGGCTTTCTCTAGTTGAGGCGAGGGGGCTACTCTTCGTTGTGGTGTGTGGGCTTCTCACTGCCGTGGCTTCTCTTGTTGCGGAACACTCACTCCAGGCGCGTGGGCTGCAGTAGTTGTGGCTCGCGGGCTCTTGAGCACAGGCTCATTAGTTGTGGCGTGTGGGCTTAGCTGCTCCAGCTAAGCATGTGGAATCTTCCCGGACCAGGGCTTGAACCCGTGTCCCCTGCATTGGCAGGTGGATTCTTAACCACTGCGCCACCAGGGAAGTCCCAGTGTTGACCTTTTTGATTTTTGAAAATACTTCTTTTGAGAGACTGCTTCATCTTGTCTCTACAAGTAAGGACTTATTTACTCAAATAACCATTGAACATATTGTTTCTGTGAGAGCAATAAATGACTACAAGAAGAACATATCCATTTCTGGTTTGCAGAACCATCATTCCACAGTTGTTTGAGGCATTATCACAGCATCCTTGAGTAAAGGTTTTTCTTCTGCTGAAATCTGTGACATGTATCAGCAAGAGTTGGGATAGCTGCTGTGGACTTGTGGAACCTGCTCCCTCATGCCTGGCTTTGAGCAACAAACTGATCCCATCAAAGCTTTTTTCTCCCTAAGTGTCAGACAACTGACTCAACTTTGAAAAACCTAACCATCCAGTTGCTTAATTTCATTAACCAAATAAGCTGGTGTGTGTTGTGTGAGTGTGCGTACATATGTGTTGTGTATGCAGGAGCTGAGATGGTTGTTTACAAACTGTAAAAAACTCAAATTTAAAAACAAAACAAGAAAACTAGATCTCAGGGAACAAAAACCAATACGTCCAAACTATGACTGCCTGTGAGGAAGCTGTCACATTTTCTCTACTTAAAGGCACCTTTGACAAGGTCAATTTCTTCACTCCCATGAGTAATCTTTTGTGGGTCATTGATTAGGCCCTTACATAACACAGAGATGAATAAGAAAGTTTGATATTAAATGAAAGAGATGAGGGACTTCCCTGGCGGTCCAAGTGGTTAAGACTTCACCTTCCAGTGCAGGGGGTGTGGGTTCGATCCCTGGTCGGGGAGCTAGGATCCCACATGCCTCACAGCCAAACACCAAGACATAAAACAGAAGCAATATTGTAACAAATTCAATAAAGACTTTAAAAATGGTCCACATGAAAAAAAAATCTTTAAAAAAATGAAAGAGATGAGAAAAGAATTATTTCTCACTGAGAAAGAGGAAAGCTATGGTCATACACTTAAACAAATGAACTGAAGTATTTTGCTGAGTTAATTCACACAAAGGTACCAGGGAATATAAGGAGTTTTTAGAGATGTTATCCTCAAAGAATACATATGAGAGAGAAAAATATGCATATGAAATTAAGTTGGAAGGGAAAGTTAATACATACAATTACAACAATAGATCAGCTAATGTCGGACTTAAAACTCAGTTATGAGAACTGTATAAAAGGTGAACATGCCTTAATTAATACAAATGAGAATGAACAGAGTCACGTTCTGCCCCTAAATGTACCAAGAACCCCTAGAGAAGAGCATGCTCAAAACGGTACAGAAACAGAGATGGGCAGGGAGCAAAGTTTATAACTTCCCCCTCACAGCTGATCATCCTTAAACACATTGTCCTCTGAATTCAAAGTAAGCATAAGACAGGAAAACCCTCCTAGATCTTGTTCTAGACACATCTCTCTTTTTTTTAACATCTTTATTGAAGTATAACTGCTTTACAATGTTGTGTTAGTTTCTGCTGTATAACAAAGTGAATCAGCTATACGTATACATATATCCCCGTATCTCCTCCCTCTTGCATCTCCCTCCCACCCTCCCTATGCCACCCCTCTAGGTGTTCACAAAGCACCGAGCTGATCTCCCTGTGCTATGCGGCTGCTTCCCACTAGCTATCTATTTTACATTTGGTAGAGACACATCTCTTTTTATCTCTTTATCACAAAGATAAATACTCTCCAGAATGGTAGAATTTGCCAGTTCTCTGAAAGCGTGATGAGGAGGAAACAATTCTGCTTTGACAGTCAACTGACACATATATGACTGTTTATGTCAATTATTTCTCCAATTATGGAAAGATGATCGATTTTAACTGAAGACATAATTCTAGCATTCAGAGTCCTTTTTTTTCTTCTAAGTCGTTGGCTTGGATCAGTTATCCAGCTTTCAATGACATGAGTTTCAGGGCCACAGCCCTTGATCTGCCCTCCCACACTTCTCCTATCATAAGGCCAAGAGTACAAGTACCTGCCCAGAGCAAAAACCCCAGCATGTTTCCTCACAAATTCCCAAATCCAATGGAAACCAAGCTGAAAGGACTCAAGAAACTAGAAGGGAGTGCATTTGAAAACAACCTAACAAAACAGGTACTTTTCTTACCTATTTTACCACCACTTTACTTGTGCTCATGGAAGTGGTGAGGGGATGAGGAAAGGCCTTATTTTCTATAATACTGGCTATTGGCAACTTGATTTAAGGCATTTTTTTCCTCACAAAACACACAACTGAAAGTGGAAAGTCCTTCGATAGGTGGCCAATTGTGATTGTTAGTTTTATGTGTCAACTTGACTGAACTAAGGGATGCCCGGATATCTGGCAAAGCATTATTTCTGGATGTGTCTGTGAGAGTGTTTCTGGAAGAGATTGGCATTTGAATCAGTAGACTGAGTAAAGAAGATTCCCCTCACCAATGCAGGTGGGCAGCATCCAATCCATTGAAGGTCTGAGTGGAACAAAGAGGGGGAGGAAGGGAAAGTTCACTCTCTCTGCTTAAGCTGAGACATCCATCTTCTCCTGCCCTTGGACGTTAGTGCTTCTGGTTCTCAGGCCTTCGGACTCAGACTGGTATACCACCAGGTTTCCTGGTTCTCCAGCTTGCAGGCAGCAGATCAGGTAACTTCTCAGCTTCCATAACTGCATGAGCCAATTCCTATAATTATCTATCTATCTATCTATCTATCTATCTATCTATCTATCTATCTATCCTATTGGTTCTGCTTCTCTGGAGCATCCTAAATAATATACCAATGTTTTTGTGGAATGTAGAAAGCATGGCTTTTTATATCACCTGGTGATATAAATACTCAGAAGGTTAACCCCAAACTTCCAAGGTATAAAGTGATAGTGGGAAGGGATGGTCATATTCAAATTGTTAAAATATCCATAGGGAAGACATAGAAACTCACCACAGACGTTTATAAAACATCAATCATCAGAAATCCCATCCTAACACTAGCCTCAAATACACCTTCTGAATACCTGAGCTTAAGTAAGAGTGATTAGCTCTAGTACTTGGAAATGTGGGAACAGAACCCTACTGGGAAGTAAAAAATCAAACCTGTCAAGAAACAAATCTCTCTTTCCCGTACGTAAACAATTTCCCCAAAAGAGACAGAAGGGCTAACACCGTATCCTTAAAAGAGAAAATCAGAATACAAAGGGTAACATCTCTAAAAGGAATTTCCTGTTTTCACACCAAGCTTCTGCTTCACTACGTTGATGGTGTGCAGAAAACAAAAACAGGAATCCTTTGGGTTGACTGAGCAGAGGCACACAGAGTACAAGCCTGTGAAAATAGTAGCCCTGCTCATGGACCAAGGGCTGAGAACGTCCAATAGAAATATAACCATAGCTGGCGTTGACCAAGGTCAGGCCCCACACTGGCTACTTCATACCTGCATTTGATTATTTAACTCTCATGGCAACCATCTGAAATAGATATTTTTATTTCCATCTTAAAACGAGGAGACAGAGGCATCAAGAGACTAACTAACCTGTCAAGCTAGCTGTATAGAGCCTAACACAACTAGCAAGTGACAGTCAGGAGTCAGCCCATGTCTTTCTGATTCCTCCCTTTAAGCAACTCTTGCTCCCTGTATTGAGACTGATTCTTTACTCCCAGGTCTTTACAGCCTCTTCTTTCGCAGACATGCAAAGGACAATGCCATGATTAACTCATTCAGCATGGAAACTGTCATTGTAAAAATTACAGAGGCTCTCTCTAGAGAAAGCCAAAATATCGGTATGAAAAATAAAATTCACAGTCAATCTGACATTAATTTGCCACGTCTGAAGAATTGAGTGCTACAATTTTTATTTGCTAATGTATCCCATTCCTGAAAGTGTTGGATAGCTGATATTTTTGTTTTAAATTAAAATGGAAAAAATATAGGTTTCAAACTGTTAAAGATACTGTGAATGTGCTTCAAATTATTATTTTTTAGAGGGGAAGTCTCAAACTCAGAGCTGGAAACAGCTAGTTTGAATGATTTTTTAAAAATAATTAGTTTAGCAGACTTATCCAGATGAAGCTCACATCTTGGAACTGTGAAGTTCTAGATTGTCCTTTGGCAGAGGGAAGCAGGTAAGTAATCTATAATAACCCACACCTCAACCTCCCCCTCCCGTACTTCCAATCTCTCTAATAGCAATAACTTCTCTCTCTGGCTTAAAACATCTGAACAGCTCTATGTTCTGTCAGTTTACTAGTTACAATAATTCTATCTCTGCAATCGTTTCCTTCCTGCTCCCTGTCTGTTGCAACCACCTGTATCCTACTTCAGATCCTTTTTAACTCTTGTCTCTGAAGTGGCTTCTTTCCCTGTGCCCAGTTCTTCCTACTCTGTCTTATATTTAGCCAGAGAGTTTTATCTACAAAAGCACATCAGTCAATTAACATAAAGCACATAGATCATCTTCAAAACCTCCAGTGATTCCCTATTGCCAAACCAGAAACAAGCAAAACAATACAAAACAAAATGCAAAACAAAATGCAGTTCTCAGTTTCGCATTAAAGGCCTCCCATGATCTTATCACTGTTTATTTTTCCAGACAAGATGGCTTCCCAATATCCCATCCCCTGCACCATACTCTGTAGTCACAGAAGACAATGCAATAGGTCCCTAAAACACCTTGCATTCTCCTACTAGGGCTTTTTTTTTTTTTTTTTTTTTGCTTCAAAATACTATAAGTTCTGTGAAAATGGAAATTTTGCTTGGTGTACTATAAATATTTGTTAAATAAATGAGTGAATGAATGGTGTTCCCCCTGTGTGGAATGGTCTTTTCTCCCATCCTTACCTGTCTATGTACTATCAGTTCCCTCCATACATCATTTAAATCATTCCTCCTCCACAATCCTTCCCTGATGACCCTTACAGAGTCCGTCCCTTGACTATGTCTGCTCTTCCCTTGATTGGCTCTTCTCTGTTCTAACATTTCCACAGGCTGCCTCAGATTACAGGCCCTCCGGCCTCTTGTTCTGCTAGAAAAGCCCTCGGAGAGCAGAGGTAAAGTGTGTACTTCAAGCATGGGGCCTGGCACATAGTAGGAGCTCAAAAGGATAATCATAATCATGTATTAAACTGAAGCTTATTAACAACAGCCAGGCCACACAATACATTCCTGTGTACATGGTTTTTATCTGTATGAGATTTATTTTATCTTCAGGGACAAACTGTGGAATATACAAACATATGTATATATCTAAATCAGGGATCAGTAAACTTCTCCTGAAAAGAGCCAGACAGTAAATATTTTAGGCTTTATGAACCATAAGATCTCTGTTACTTTTATGGCAAAAATAGGCATAGACGTATAAACAAATGGGCATGACTGTATTCCAGTAAAACTTTATTTATAAAAGCAGGCAGTGGGCCATGAAAGGGACCAGGATGCCACCCTGGCATTAAGAATTATTTTGAGCTGAAGCATTTGAGTTCCAGAAATTCCTTATCAGCCTAAAAGCAGAGCCTCCCACAAGAACTCAATTGTCACAAATCTCTCCCCAGGAGCAAATCCCATCTTCTCTTCTCCAGGAGAGGAGGAGTTGACATCACACTCAAACAGACATTACCATAAACTATCATAACTCCCATCTATGTTCCTAAGGACCCATTTATTCTTCCAAAAAGTCATTTGTGTTTCCATTAGTACCCTTTCTCTGTCCCCAACCCCTCTCTAAAAAGTCATTTGTCCTCCCAGAAGTACCCCCTGCCCCTCCCCATCTCCTATTGAGATGATATATAAGCTCCAAACTCTAACCACCGCCTTGAGTCACATTTTTCCGCAAACTGTTGAGTACCTATGCAAATAAACACGTCTTTTTTTTCTTGCTAATCTCTCTTTTGTCAGTTTAATTTGCAGGTCTCTGAGCACTGAACCTAAGAGGGTAGATAAAAAGGTGTTTTTCTCCCCAAAAGTTGGATTTGCCCCAAGGGGCATAGTTTTCCAGCCCTGTATTGAATCATAACATCAAATTAGCAGGAACAATGGCTGCTGTGTTTCTTCAGTTTCTCCTTTCACTGAGGCAGACAAAATTCTGTTTCCAATTAAGATCAAAAAACACTCATTCCTATACTTCAATAAAGGGCTTCTCAGTGCTGATGACTATGTTCCTGCTGGAGGGATGCAAAAATAAATATGTGAAAAGTACTTGTGAGCATCCAGTACATAAATATTTGGCATTTTGTAGTCTCATTTCCTTCCCCTCTATTTCCCAATTTATACCCTGTTGATTTTTAAAAATTTTTATTTATTTATTTATTTATTTTTGGCTGTGTTGGGTCTTCGTTTCTGTGCGAGATCTTTCCCTAGTTGCAGCGAGCGGGGGCCACTCTTCATTGCAGTGTGCAGGCCTCTCACTGTCGCGGCCTCTCCTGTTGCGGAGCACAGGCTCCAGACGCGCAGGCTCAGTAGTTGTGGCTCACGGGCCCAGTTGCTCCGCGGCATGTGGGATCCTCCCAGACCAGGGCTCAAACCTGTGTTCCCTGCATTGGCAGACGGATTCTCAACCACTGCACCACCAGGGAAGCCCTGTCCTGTTGATTTTTGAACTTTGTTAACTTTTTGGCACTGAAAATAGATTCTGTTTTCAGAGTGATTTGCCATTCTAGACATATATAATATTTTCCCTTTCTAAAGAATTCCTTTTTGAGAGGGAAAAAAAGCACACAAAAAATAAATCCAAATACTGAATTGAATATTCATTATGGTCTCAACTATATAACAAATGTTCACAGAATTGGTAAGTAAATACTCTTCAGTATTACAGAGAAAAATTTTGTTTCAATGGAGAACACTGCATCTTTTATAGCACACCCTTTGGGTTATCAGATTCTGGTCCTGTTCATTGTCTTTGAACCGTTTTGCATCTCTTTGTAAATTACAGGTAAATAGTAAATATTCAAACTCTACCTTGTCTGACGGGAGATTTAATTGACTTCCTCTCCCTCTGGAAAAACCAGTTTGGGTTCTTACCTGCAAACTGGACTGGATCCTATTACCTTACCCAAATTGTCCATTCTTAACACATTGTCCATTCTTCCAGTTTTCTTCAAAATCTGGCTACAACCCTCCAAACTAACATATCCAAGTTTTCTCCCTCCTGCCTGACTCAGAGTCACCAAGAGCTAAAACCTGACTACCCAGATCCCTATTGAGACCCTGGGCTCCCTTGCAGCTGGCCTTTTCCCCTAGGACTTGAAGAAACCTTGCAAGCTGAATCAGCAAGACTCCATAAAAACCTTGAAGGACTCACTACCCCAGCAGACCAGGCATGGGCTAGAATTCTGCATGGACAAGCCACTGCCTGGACCACTTAAGGATGTCCAGTGAAATGATCAGGCCACACATGCCCTTATATGAGAGGCAACCAAGACTGTGGACAACATGGCCATGAGCATGAACATACTAACTTGAGAGCTTCAAGAAAGTCAGTGAGCTGTGCTGCCTAACCAACTGGTGCTCACATAATGCTGGCTTCCAGACAGGGTGCATGCACAGTAAGTGGAAGCAACTATTCTAAACTTGTTTCCCGAAACTTCTTTGACATCTTCATATAATCACATTTGAGAGGCCAACAAAGAAATTTGTCAGGTGTCTGCAATTCTCCTGACTCTTGAGCTAAATATTTTCCTCCACCCATTTCTTGGCATCTAGTGGACTGGTTACCCTCAGTGTTCAACTCCTGACACTTCAACAGAACTTTTTATTTTTATATTGGTGTTTCTCTTTTTCACTTGGGGCAACCCTCTTTTGAAATGCCTGGTCTCCAGGATCCTAAAACAACTTACCTTTGCCAGCAAATCTCAACAGATGGTTTCACTGGTTTTACAGGAACAATGCCAACAAGAGTCCTGGAAAGACTATTTCTTAGACCCTGCTTCCTCCACTCAGGAAGTTTCTGATCACCTCTGTGTTGTTAACTGACTCATGATATTTGTCTTGAACAAAAGCGGAGATTGACTGCACTGAATTTTATCTGAAGCCTGTGCTCCTAGAAAGCAGCAAGGGTTAAGAATTTCACCATCCCTTTCCAGAAAAGAGTAAGTGCAAAGGACCACCTGCCCTTGGTATTCAGAGATAAAGACCCACCTCCACCATTCCTTGTGGCTCCTCCTGACTCCCACAAGACTCCCTGTCTACCCTGCCCCATGACTCCCTTGTTTACGACTTGCCTGTGTAAAACTTCAGGTGTTCTCTTTCTTCTTTGAGATGTTCGTTATTAATGAACATTCTCCTTACTGCAATAGTCTGCATAAAATCATCTCCTTAATTGTCCAGTGCATTTTGTCTTTGATGGTATTTTCAAAATTTTTACAATCAGTATTGATTATTGTAGGACAGGAAAAACTTTTTTCCTCTACTCTCCTAGGTTTTTCAGTTGGGGCTCTGCAGATTAGACTGACAAAAGATAGATTAATAAGAGATAATAAACAGAGTTTATTAACATGTGCATTGTGCATATACACAGGAATACTTAGTGATGAGTAACTCAAAGAGGTGGTTAGAACTTGGGCTTATATAGCATCTTAACTAAAGAACAATACATTTTAGCGAAGTGACAAGACAAAGGAGAGGACTTTGAGTTTTGGGGGGCAAAAAACTGTGGGACAGCAAATACATGGGGAAACTAATGGAAAATCAGGGCTAGCTGGTAAAGTTTGTTATGTAGATTCTTCTGGTGCCCTTTCTGGGCTGATAAGAGTCTAGAGTTGTCTCCAGGGATTAAGACTCTTCTTGCCCTTCGTGGTAAAGAAGGAGAGGGCAGAGAGTTTTTCTTGTGTCTGCTTCTTCTCAATTGCCTTCAGCTCAAAACAACCTTTATGCTGGAGTAGCATATTTTGGGGAGGCATACTCTGAATGCCTTCATTATCCTTATATTTTATTTATTATTTTTTTTAATTTTTAAAATTTATTTATTTATTTTTGTTTTGGGCTGTGTTAGGTCTTCACTGCTGCGCATGGGCTTTCTCTAGTTGCGGACAGTGGGGGCCACTCTTCATTGCAGCGCGCGGGCTTCTCACTGTGGTGTCTTCTCTCATTGCGGAGCACGGGCTCTAGGTGCGTGGGCTTCAGTAGTTGTGGCTCGTGGGCGCTAGATCACAGGCTCAGTAGTTGTGGCACACGGGCTCAGCCGCTCCACCGTATGTGGGATCTTCCTGGACCAGGGACCGAACCCGTGTCCCATGCATTGGCAGGCAGATTCCTATCCACTGTGCCACCGGGGAAGCCCTATTCTTATATTTTAAAAGAATAAATAGTACAAAAGTTCTTTTTTAGTTTTTCGTTCAAAAAGTGTTTTGGATTTCTGTGATCCTATGATGATTTTTCCATTGGAAGAAAAGGGACAAATCATTTTTGAGCTTTGTATCACAGGTACTTTGTGCACATTTTGTGTGTGTGTGTGATAGCTGTAGTTGTGAATATTATGATATCTATTTTACTAATGACGACACAGGCTCAGGGACATAATGCCTGTGTAGTCCAGTTGTGCTGGGCTGTGCTGGCACTCAGCATTCTTTGTACCTCCTTCTATACCTTGCCTGGTTTTCAGGGGTTAGAAATCTGGGAACCACATTCCCCAGATTTCCTTGCCAGTAGGATTCTGGATTCAGTTTAGGTTCCCCTAATGAAATGGATATGCACGAAATTGGGTAGGTGGAGAAAAGGTACCAGCAGGTAGACCTATATGTATCAACAGATATGAATTCTTTTAATTAGCCTCCAGATGTTTCTCTGCTAATCACCCTCCCTGATGGTGCCAGCAGCTGCGACCACTGGTGGCAGTGTCCTGCAATTCCTTTGCTGAACAGCTGAAGCAACTTCCTGAGTCTCTGAGAGCCAGCAGGGAATCTGAGAGCTACCAGTGGCTTTCCCTGACCTTTGCTCTTCCAGCCCTTCCAACAGTCACATAAGCACCCAAGTCTCTGTGTTATCACCCTTATTGATTGAAATACCGAGAGTAATTTCTGTTTTGTTGTCCTAATCCTGACTGATACAGGGGTGCCTGATGCTACAGACCCTGGAAGCACAGAGCTAGACTTTTGATCCAGCTCTGTTTGACTCCATAGACCAAGTTCCTTGCCTAAGACCTCCCTGGTTCGCCAGCAGTTCCCTGCACCACAAATCATCCATCCTGGAATGACCTACTTCATGGAGGCTGACAATGGAGTTTTGAGAGCAGGAAGAGAGATGAGAGGAGGCATGAGGAGAATGAGTCCTCCAGTACAACCTCCAGAGGGGAAAAGCACATTATGTAGCTGTTGGACACAAGGAGAGAAATGTCAAAAGAACGTGATATCAGGTAGCTATTTATTCTGTACAATACAAAACAAAAAAGTTTCTTCAAAATGACACCACAATGGAGCCAGTATCTAGCCTAAGTAACCCGAGTCCTACCCAAACCCTTCCCCACCATCATGTAGGACCTGCTGCATCTGGGGTGAAGGAGAGGGCTCCAAGCCAAACTTTGGTCAAAGTCTGCCTTTGACACTGTCGACTGAAAAAGAAAAGCACAATGTAAAAGCTGTGAGTCGAATGTATTCAGTGTCTTACTGAAGACCACAGCCTGGGACACAGCATCTCAGAGAGCTCTGAGAAACTGTTCCAGAGAGGTAAGGGGAGATGTTAGTATATATGTGATACTGGCAAAGGGGGTACATGCAACCAAGCACACATCTCGTCAGGTTGCTGCTAGTCATGAGGGACAGATATCTTAGTTAATGGTTTTAGTGCTTTTCTAAGTATGGGAAGATGCAAGAAATGGGGTTCATAAAAATTTCTCCTGAAAATATCTAACCATCTGAAGCCTTCTTCTGCCAGTTTTCCCAGAGCACAGAATGCCTCATTCTTGATCTCCACCCTGAACTCCTTTCAGAGGGTTCTAAAGGTCAGCAACTGCAGTGGCCAATAACTCAATCCTTGCAGAGCCAGATGGCGAGTGACATTCTTTTGTTGGCAACACCAGCCCACCACTTCTGACATCACCCCCTTTTTGCTCCTGGGTTCCCACCCCACCTATCTAGGTGTCAGTCTCAATCCCTGTTAACTGATCAGAATTGAAAGTGTGACAGGTTCCTGGAATATCTCAATTCCAATAAGGGATACCCAAGCAAAGCCTTCTCCAGCCCCATCTCTCTCTCTTGAGAACATGTATCTTGAAATCCTGATCTGGCTCACATCCACAAAGCATGACACAGACACTATTCCTACGAGACAGGAGTCTACCCTTTCCTCAGAAACCTTCAGAGAAAGTCCCTCTGCCATCAGGTTCTAGTTTCAAACAGCTCAAACGTAAAACACTTGGGGTTACTATTAAGCTGTGACCAAACCAAGACACATAGGGATTTCCTAAATATAAAACTATAAGATTGTTGGTCTCTCTGTCCCTAGAAATGTGCGAGGACTGGTTGACACCAGTCATAAAAGGCATTTAAGAAAACAGGGATGCTTTAACTACCACACTCCTCTCCAACTTCTCCACAGATCAAGTAGATTTCCTCAGAATGGTATCAGACTGGAAACAGAAGTATCCTACATACATGTAAACACACACACACACACACACACACACACACACACACACACACCTCTTTTCCACCTCCAGTCTTTCTCAATTGTGTTATCTAAAATTAATAAATATTGACTCTTCTCATACACACACATTATGCTCAAATATCTTTAGGTTAAATTCCCAGCTGTTATCAGCATTAAGGGTACAGTCAAAGACAGCCCCTAGGGTGACCCTCACCAAACCCTCTCCCCTGATGGGTGAAATATTAGGTACTTTGAATTATTTCCACTTCGAAAAGGTTTTAAGAGTTTCTTACTGGTCTCATCTGACAAAAGTCTTTTGAGCCTCTAAGAAAGTATTTTATTTTTCAAAAGGTCAAAGTCACATAATTCCATGAATAAGTAAATTCATGAAGGCATTCAAGTTCAGTCTAAAAATCTAATCTCTGGCCCAAGTTGGGCTCTCAATTTAACAAAATTTTTAATTTAAATTTAATTTAAAAAAATCATGCCTGGGGCTTCCCTGGTGGTGCAGTGGTTAAGAATCTGCCTGCCAATGCAGGGGGCATGGGTTCGAGCCCTGGTCCAGGAAGATCCCACATGCCGCAGAGCAACTAAGCTTGTGTGCCACAACTACTGAGCCTGTGCTCTAAAGCCCGCGAGCCACAACTACTGAGCCTGTGTGCCACAACTACTGAAGCCCGCACGCCTAGAACCCACCCTCTGCAACAAGAGAAGCCACTGCAGTGAGCGGCCCGCGCACGGCAACAAAGAGTGACCCCCGCTCCCCGCAACTAGAGGAAGCCCTTGGGCAGCAACGAAGACCCAACACAGCCAAAAATAAGTGAATAAAATAAATTCTTTTAAAATCATGCCTGCCTGTAACTCTCCATGACTCCTCCTTCTTCTTTACTTACATCCTTTCATTTACCACAGCCCACAACTACTTTTTGATTTCCTTTGTTTGCAACCCAGAAATGTAATCTTTGTTAAGAATCATAAGACTTTAAGTTTTCCCAGTTCTAGCGCATATATGAAATCATTTAACACCCTATGAAGTTTTCATTTCTGATGTTTAATATTCAGGTAGGAAATTGAGGCTCAGTGACATCAATGGTTTCATTCAAGAAGAAGCAAAGTAGGATAAGAACTCAGGTCATTCTAACCTGAGTTCATTCATCCTGTGAAAATTATTGGACCCACTCCAGATTCTCAGAATCAGAAACTCTAAGGATGGGGCCCAATAACCTATCTTTAATAGGCCCTCCAGGTGATTCTGATGCTCACTGAAGTGTGGGAACCACTGAGTTACCAGATGCCACACAGTCTGGTCCTTGCCAACACTTCTGACCTCATCTAGTTCTGCTCCCCGCCTCGTCCACTCTGCTCTAACCCTCTAACCACTCTGGCCTTCTTTCTGCCTGTTAAATACTCCAGGCTGATGTCTAACTCGGGAATGTTTCACTTCTTACTCCCTCTGCCTGGAATGCATTTCCTGAGGTCTTGGTATGGCCTATGCCTTTTCATCTTACAGGTCTGAACTCAGATGTCATCTCCTCAGAGGAGCCTTCCCTAAATACTTTAAAAAGTCACCTTCCTCAATACCCTATCTCATTACTTTCTTTTCTTATCTTCATAACAGTTATCACTATAGGGGTGGGAGGGACTTTTCCTCTACCCTCTTAGGGTCAGTACCTGAGACCTTGAATTAAACAGACAAAAGACAGCTTAACAGGAGAAAAAGGCATACATAGTTAATTCATATTTCTAATTTTATGTTGGGGGGAGGTGCTATACAGAAAAGAAGTGAAAACTCCAAAGTGTTAGACTTTATCTAAGCCCCGGTTAGACTCCAGGGCTTAGCTACCATTTTAACAAAAGAGTGATAAATTGTGGAACAGTAACTAGTCAAAGTAAAAAGGGATTTGAGCTCCTAGGGGCTATAAATTGTGGGAAGGTAAATATATGGGGGAAACTAATGCTAGATGAGGGTTGTTTAGTAAGGTTTGTTATGTAGATTCAAGTCAGTGCCATCTCCAGTGATAAGAGTCATCACTGGTGATTAAGAGTATTCTCCTCTTCCTCTTTTGTGAAAAGGAGACACCATTACAAATGGAAATTTTTGCCCTGCTTTAAGGCAGAAAGGGAGAAGGGAAAGAGATCCTCCTGTGTCTACTGTTTCTTAATTGCTTTCAGCTCAAAATAATATACCAAAGTGGCATACTTTGGGATGACATATTCTGATCCCCTTTCCCACCTTAAATTTTCTTATTAAGTTTCATTTTCTTAAATTGCTATCTCCTCATCACTATACTGTAAGCTCTGTGAAGGCAGGGACCTTATCTGTACGGTTGGTTCAATAGTTATTTGTTGAATGAACTGACCTGGATTTCTTCTGTCTCTGCCCAAGTGTTCCCCCACATATGTCTTACCTCAAGTAATGTATAAAGGAATATTGCTGTAAATCGACTGGACAGGTTTTTTCTTCTATCTTTAACTTAAAGAGGCAAAAATATGTGGAAAAAATATGTGCAAAATAAAATGACATTGAAAAAGCCACTTCTAAAGGAAAGTTGATATGTGCCTACTGAAGAGATCAGAACATGCCACCCGAAAATATGCATCTTTGACATATGGATTATTTTGAGTCAATTGAGAACCAGCAGACACAGGGAAAGCTCTTTATCTCCCCCTCGCTGCCTGAAAATAGAGTATAAATTTCCCCTTTTGTATAGGAAATTTACATTTATAAAGGAAATTTCCATTTGTAAAGCTGTCTCCCATCAGGAAGAGAGCTACTTCTCAGGAGACAACTCAGCACCTGAGAGACTCTTATCTGCATACAAGATAACCCTTATTTACCACACATTTCCTCCCCTCCCCTCCCCATAATTTACCTCCCCAACCCAGAAGCCCCAAACCCCTTTTCCTTTGTTTAGCCTAAGGTGGTATATAAAGCTTCCATCATCTGGCCACCTACTTGAGCTACAGTTTTCTTTGTGATTTCTCATGTGCACATACATAATTAAAATTGTTTTTTTCTCTTGTTAATTGGTATTTTATCAATTTGATTCACAGGCTCCAGGAGGATAGAGGGGGAAAGAGATTTCCTCCCCTATACTACCAGGCCAGGAAATATTTTTTGCAAGAAATGTTTTAGGTCAAATTAATAAAACTCAGTTTGCCCCTTTGAATTTATCTTTATCAAGTGGGAGATATCCTTCCTTCTCAGTCCACTACTAGAAGTTATCTGAAATGAAAAAAAAATTTTTTAATCAAGATCCATATTGAAACAGGAGGGAAGGGGGCAGGGCACGACCCTTAAAGAATGACAGAGCCGTTGTGGGTATGACATAAACTGGTTAGAATCAACTAGGCCCAAGATGGCAGAAGATTCAACTTCCAGTAGACCTTGAGCCTCATTATATGCTCATTTTAATATATTAGCATACACTAAATGACACACCCACAGGCACCATGACAGTTCTGGGGCTAACCATAATAGGCTAAAAAGTGGGCGGTGGCCCAATTCCTGGAACTCCCCACCCCTTCTCCAAATTAGTTGGAATAATCTTCCCACTCTAGCCTATGAAATTATTCAGGCCATAAAAACTAACCACGCCATATTTCAGGGCCTCTCTCGCCTTTTGAGACGGACCATGTTCTGTCTATGGAATGTGTATCTCTCTAAATAAATCCACTTTTTACCTATCACTTTGCCTCTGGCTGAATTCCTTCTGTGCTGAGACATAAAGAACCTGAGCTTCATTAAGTCCTGAGACCAGGTGTGCAATTTCAATTAAAAGGTAGTGGGTTTGAGTCCCAATCTGTGGGTTCAAGTCCCAATCTGAGTTTTGGCTGCATTCAAATCCCATCTGAGTTGTGTGGTTTTCAATATTACGCATCTGGGAAGGTCCCTCTCATTCCAACACTCTTCCAAAATCATTGTCCTCATCATTATCATTAGCATTGGTATTGTTACCCAGTGCTCTGCTCTGATAATTCTCTTCTCATTCACATATCTAGTTTCAGATTTATTTTTTCTCAATGGGAAGCTATTGATCTTCACTGTTTATGTATATGTGAAATAGAGATAATAACTGCTTTTGATTCAAAAGTGCTATAGAAAGGAAAGGTATTATGTCATTATTATATTATTTTTCAAAGACATCTGCATGGGAGCAGATGCTTTTGTTTCCTTTAAAGATTTCCTACAAGCCATTCCCCCATCATCTATACCTACAACATGCATTGATTTTACATAGAATCAAGTAAGATTGCTTATTCCTATAGAGACCTAACCTTAAGTAAATGAGAGAAGCTAGGTAGCATGAAATTCGAGTCAGAACTCATGTTTAGGGAGGGTCTGAAGGAAATGGACATCAAAAAACTAACTCAAAGTGCAGCCATGGACCATCTATCACTCGTCAGCATTGTTCATCAGAGCATGCTTCATAAAGCCAGTTGTATCAATACATACAAAGTAAAATAAATGTCTATCATGGATCACTGAATCAGAAATTCTCTTCTGAGATACATTCATGCAAGGGCCAAGCTATTCCCCCTACACAGACTGGAAACCTCTAGAAACATTGCGATTCTCTTTTTGTCACTAGGATTCCATTGTGAAAGCTGCTGCTTCTATATAGCAAATAGAAGTCTGGAGTTCTCTCCAAGGCCCCACATCCTCAAGAGCCCCTGCCTAACCTGCAAAAAGAGAACAACTACATTCCAAGAGAGCAACTTGGATTCTGAAAGAACACGATGCAGTGTCTCATGAGACCCTTTTCCGTGGCCAGGATTTGCATCAGGGCTTACATGCAAATCCTGGCATTATCCTTATTTGTAACAGCACAACACATAAGAACTAGGACAGAAAACCGTAAATGTGATTGTAATTTACAGGACAGTTGTGAAGTCATAATCATATGTAATAACACCTTGTAAAATAATGTCACTCCTGTCCCCTTAGGAGCCTCACGCACATTTCTTTGTTCTCAGCTCCTGTGCTGCAAACTAGCACTAAGCTTTCCTCTCTTCAACTTAGTAGGAGTGAAAGAAATTTTGTCCTCACTGTGTCTGAGCTGGACCTCCAGAGTGGAGGTCCTTGTATTAGTTTTCTATCGTTAGGTAGGAAATTACCACAAATGCAGCAGCTTAAACAACATAAATTTAGGACCTCACAGTTCTGTAAGTCAGGCACAGCATGGCTGGCTCTCTGCTCAGGGTGTGACATGGTTGATATCCAGGTGTTGGCCTGGCTGGGTTCTTGTCTGGATGCTCTGGGGAGAAAATCTACTTCCAAGCTCATTCTGATTGTTGGCAAAATTCAGTTCCTTGCAAGCTGTAGGACTGGAGTCCCCATTTCCTGGCTAGTTCTCAATGGGGGGCCATGCCCTGCTCTTAGAAATACATCATTATTTCTCAGTGCCTTGACTTTTTTTTAACCATTTTTTAATTGAAGTATAGTTAATTTACAATGTTTTATTAGTTTCAGGTGTACAGCAAAGTGATTCAGTTTTATGTATATATATATTTTCAGATTCTTTTCCATTATAGCTTATTACAAAATATTGAATAGAGTTCCCTGTGCTATACAGTAGTTCCCTGTTGTTTATCTATTTTATATATCGTAATGTCTATCTGTTAATCCCAAATTCCCAATTTATCTCCCCACCCCACTATCCCCTCTGGTTTGTTTTTTATGTCTGTGAGTCTGTTTCTGTTTTGTAAATAAGTTCATTTATATCATTTTTTTAAGATTCCACATGTAAGTGATATCATATGATATTTGTCTTTCTCCACCTTGGTTCTTGTGCTTCAAAACTCTGCCCTCCTTTTTGGCAGCCAGCCAGAGGACACTCTTTGCTTTTTTTTGTTTGTTTGCGGTAAGCGGGCCTCTCGCTGCTGTGGCCTCTCCCGTTGCGGAGCACAGGCTCCGGACGCGCAGGCCCAGTGGCCATGGCTCACGGGCCCAGCCGCTCTGCGGCATGTGGGATCTTCCCGAACTGGGGCATGAACCCGTGTCCCCTGCATCGGCAGGCGGACTCTCAACCACTGCGCCACCAGGGAAGTCCTCACTCTTTGCTTTTAAAGGGCTCACCTGATTAGGTCAGGCCCACTCAGGATAACCTCCCTTTGCTACATAACATAACATCAGCACAGGAGTAATATATTCACAGGTTCCAACCGCACTCAAAGGGGAGAGGATTATATAAGAGCAAGGCTCATGGGGAGCCATCTTAGAATTCTGCCTACCACAGCCCAAACGGATAAAGGTGACAGAAATAGTGAATGTGGGCAAGTAGTGGGTATAACAAGCCTCCAGGGTCATTTCAAAAGCACAAACCCTTCAGCTCCCTTATTCCTCCAAGCGTGCTTACCACCCTTTTTAGAGGGCAATACTGAACTCAGAGCACAGTACTCTAAAACTTGTGTTTCCTAAGGGAGCTTCCCCAAGCCCCCAAAATTCAGGAGATCCTCTAATGTTTACCTTGTCATACAGTTTGTCACAAGGGGCTCAAACAGGCTTTTGTTGTGTTCTCTACAAGATTCCAACTTATGGGTAGGAATCTGTCTTCTCCACTGCAATCTCACCACAGTGCCTGTAGACAGTAAGTTCTAAGTGCATGCCTGCTAAATGGATGGCATATAATAATGACACAACTGTCTTGTAATTCCTCCATGACATACTCCTGTTTGATCATGTTTGCTGGCTTCACTAACCATTATTTTTACCAATCTGTATGGTATTTATGAAACTCCATTAGATCAACCAGCATTTATAAATTGTCTATTGTGTGCAAAATTTTACAGGAGATACAAAAAATAATGAAGATAGGGACTTCCCTGGTGGTCCAGTGGTTGAGAATCCACCTTCCAATGCAGGGGACGTGGGTTCGATCCCTGGTCGGAGAACTAAGATCCCACATGCCGCGGGGCAGCTAAGCCCACGTGCTGCAACTACTGAGCCCACGTGCCACAACTAGAGAGGCTGTGTGCCACAACTACAGAACCCATGTGCCACAACTAGAGAGCCCACGCACCGCAACTATTGAGCCTGCATACCACAACTAAGAGAACCCGCGTACCACAACTAGAGAGAAGCCCACGTGCCTCAACGAAAGATCCTGCATACTGCAACTAAGACCTGATGCAGCTAAAAATAAATAAATGTATATATAATTTTTTTAAAAATAATGAAGATGAAATCCCTCTCAAGGAGCTTGCACTCTTAAAAAAAACAAGCAGAAAATAAAAGGAGCTTTCTCTCTGATAGGAAAGACTGGCATATAAACAACTAGAACAAGAACACAAATCTGACCCTGCAACTCTCCTGATTTAAACTCTCAGATAGCCCCTAGATATACTTGGGTTAAAATCCAAAATCCTTGCTGTGGTTTTCAAGGCCCTGTATGACTTGGTCTGCACCTCCCCTCCAGCCACACTTCATTATGGTCCAGCCATAGGAGACACATGTCTTTTTTTTTAATAGAAGTATACTTGACTTACAATGTTGTGTTAGTTTCTGGTGTATAGCAAAGTGATTCAGTTATATATATATATTCTTTTCCAGATTCTTTTCCATTATAGGTTATTACAAGATATTGAATATAGTGCCCTGTGCTATACAGTAGGTCCTTGTTTATCTATTTTACACATAGTAGTGTGTATCTGTTAATCTCAAACTCCTAATTTATCCCTCCCCACTTTCCCCTTTGGTAACCATAAGTTAGTTTTCTATGTCTATGAGTCTGTTTCTGTTTCGTAGATAGGTTCACTTGTGTCATATTTTAGATTCCACATATAAGTGATATCATATGATATTTGTCTTTCCCTTTCTGACTTACTTCACTTAGTATGATAATCTCTAGTTGCATCCATGTTGCTGCAAGTGGCATTATTTCATTCTTTTTTATGGCTGAGTAATATTCCATTGTATATATACCACATTTTCTTTATCCATTCATCTGTCAATGGACATTTAGGTTGTTTCCATGACTTGGCTATTGTAAATAGTGCTGCTATGAACATTGGGGTGCACGTATCTTTTCGAATTAGAGTTTTCATCTTTTCCAGATATGTGCCCAGGAGTGGGATTGCTGGGTAATATGGTAGCTCTACTTTTAGTTTTTTGAGGATTGGCTGCACCAATTTACATTCCCACCAACAGTGTAGGAGGGTTCTCTTTTCTCCACACCCTCTGCAGCATTTACATGTAGACTTTTTGATGATAGTCATTCTGATCTGTGTCAGGTGATACTTCATTGTAGTTTTGATTTGCATTTCTCTAATAATTAGTGAGACACATCTCTTTTTGGACTCAAGGTCTTTAAAACAGTAGTGCACTGATTGAATGTTTAACAATTGCCTCTCCAGAAGAAAAATAAACAAATCTGATTTGTAGCATTCAACAATTTCCATGGTGTAAATACTCCCATCACGGCCAATTTCAAGTTACTGATGTAAAGTCAACCAAATAACAAAATTGCTGAAAATTTAACAATCAGCTCTTAAGAGTGCATTCGAGCCAACTTCCGCACGTCACTGCTTGAAACATATTATTTCTTCTGGTCATCCCCTGTAGTAGGTTGAATAGTATTCCCCCAAAATTCACGTCTACTCAGAAGCTCTGAATGTGAACTTATTTGGAAATAGGGGCTTTGCAGATTTAATTAGTTGAGGATCTCAAGATGAAATCATGCTAGATTTAAGGTGGGCCCTAAATCAAATAATTGGTGTCCTTATAAGAGGAGAGGAGACGGAGACATATGCACAGAGAAGAAGGCTATGTGAAGACACAAGCAGAGATTGGAGTTATGCTGCCACATGCCAATGAATGCCTGGGGCTACCAGAAGCTAGAAGAGGCAAGAAAGGATTCTTCCCTAGAGCCTTCAGAGAGAACCTGGTCTTGCTGCACCTTGATTTCTGACTTCTAACTTCCAGAACCACAAGAGAATAAAATTCTGTTGTTTTAAGCCACCCAGCTTATAGTATTTTGTTATGGCAGCCCTATCAAACTAATATATCCCCCCAATTTTATCTTGGATGATCCCTTTCTATCCTTCAATCTTTGACTAAAATATCACTTCCTCAGAGAAGCCTTTCCTAACTAAATCAGATCCCCCCTGTATATATTTTCATTATGCTTTTCCTTCAGAGCCTGTATTATACTCCATAATGAGAGAGAGGGGGGGAGAGAGAGAGAGACCAAGAGAAAGAGACACAGAGAGAGAGAGAGATGATAGATGATATGGATGATTTTTTTTAACCTGTCTGTATACCCCACTTGACATAAGGTCCATGAGGGCAGGGACATGGTCGATCTTGTTCACTGCTTTATCCCCAATACCTAGCAGAAATCTTATACTTAGTAGGTGCTCTTCCTTTCTTCTCATTCTTTCTTGGTGTCTCCTCCTACTTCCATGTCTGCTCCTTCTCAGTCTCCTTTGTTGTCTTCTTCATCTCCCCAATCATTAAAGGTTAGAAGTTCCCACAGTTCGGTCCTCAAACCCCCTCCTTATCCACATCCTCTTCCTAGGTGATTTCATCTTGTTTCATGGCTTTAACTACCATCTATATGCTGACAAATCTCAAATTTATTTCTCCGCTGGGCTACAGACTTGTATACCCAAATGCCTACTTGAAATCTCTACTTCTGTGTCTGTTATAGTGTTTTATTCCTTGAGCCAGATGCAGGTTATGCATGCAGTCACTTTGTGAAAATTCAATGAGCACTTTTCTGTTAGAATGTGATATTTCAATTAAAATTATTTTTAAAGTAAAAAAAAAATTGTAACAAATCCAAAATAAAACTCCTGATCTTGCCCCCCTCACCTGCTCCTTGCACCATCTTACCCATCCTGGGATTTAGCAATTCAGTATTTCTATCTGTTCTGGGCAGAAACATTGGAGTCATCCTTGATTTCTGATACCCCATGTCCAATCCATCAATTCTACAATTCTGCTCTACCCAAAAACTATATCCAGATGATCCCTTCTCACCACTTCCCAGTGCAAGCCACTATCAGCTCTTCACTCTTTGCCCATCAACAGTCTATCAACACTGCAGCCCTGTCATTCCTCAACTCAACACCTTCCAGTGGCTTCACATCCCACCAGAGTAAAAACCCAAGTCCTTTCCATAGTCCAATTTTATCTTCTGCTTTCCCCCTCACTCACTCTACGTCTCTGTCCTCCTTGCCCTTCCTCAAACACGCCAAGCCCCATCCTACCTTAGGGCCTTTCTTCCCTCTGCTTGGAATGCTCTTACCCAAAATATCTGCATGGCTCACTTCCTCCCTTCTTTAAGATTTTTACCCAATGTCACCTTCCCGCCAAGGCATTCCCCAATCACCCAATAAAAAATAGTAACCTATCTCTTTCTAGCACTCCCTAACTCTCTTACATTGTTTTGTTTTCTTCTCAATGGTTATTCATTTATTCACTAGAACATAATCTCCATGAGACTGGAGACTGTCTATTTCATTCACTTCAGTCTATTTCATTCACTGTTCTATCCCTAGGCCCAGACTAGCACCTAATACATAGAGGGGCCCAACAAATAAATCAACTCAGAAGGCAGATTTAAATTAAGTACCAGAATAGATGTGTAATGAAACAGCCTTGAGAATATTGAAGAGGACGGAATCTATTCCAGTATCTGTGGAGGGGTAGAAATCAATAATGCCTCACAAAGGAACTAGTATTTGAACATATTCATGGAACATGAGTAGGATTTCCATTCTCTGTGAAAGGATAAAAGGCATTCCACAATTCCGCTACAAGCAAAAATATAATAGTATTACTTGAAAATAAAAATCAAAAAATAAATTAAAAGAGTAAAAGGGACTGTCTCATTATTATAAACCAGGACTTTTCCCTACCAATTGTGGGACTAGTTGAAAATACAGGGCAAAACTTATGCTGGATTAAGCAATCTCATTGTTTAATATATCATTCTTAACAGAATCCATTTTAAAGTAAAGAATTCACTAACTTAACTGTCAAAATAGAAATGTGTTATAATGAGATCAGCAATGCCTCTTGAACTTCAGTTGATAAGCCTGCTCAATCTGGTTTCGGCTTATTCTAAGCCTATGCTTATAGGAAAGCAAGTTTTTAAACTACTGGCTTGAAGAGCAGTTTCTTATAACACTAGATTTACTCAAAAAAATTCAAGAACATTTATAAACATGTCTATTCTACTAAGATAAGATTTCTAAACCTAACACTATAAAAGCACACAAAAGTGACTTCAATTTTGCTTGTGCTTCATGTGATACAAAATGTAAATAACAAATCTGAAAATGTAATATCAACATTTCTTTCCTGTACTACTATTTGTAAGAAAAAGAGGAAAGTATACGACTGAATGACTGAAGTAGAATCCATCTGATAAATGTATCACCTCAAAATTTAACACTGTTTGGGCAGCCAAAGGGAGTAAAAACTAAGGTAAACTAGCTCAGAAGATAAAGCCCTGTATTCCCGGGGCTTCCCTGGTGGCACAGTGGTTAAGAATCCACCTGTCAATGCAGGGGACACGGGTTCGAGCCCTGGTCCAGGAAGATGCTGCAGAGCAACTAAGCCAGTGCACCACAACTACTGAGCCTGTGCTCTAGAGCCCACGAGCCACAACTACTGAAGCCCGCACGTGTAGAGCCGGTGCTCCACAACAAGAGAAGCCACCACAATGAGAAGCCTGTGCACCTCAACGAAGAGTAACCCCCGCTCGCCGCAACTAGCGAAAGCCCACGCGCAACAGCCAAGACCCAACACAGCCAAAAATAAATAAATTAAATAAATAAATTAAAAAAAGAAAAACAAACCCTGTATTCTGATTTTCTGGTCTTGGCTTCGGCACTTATTAGCTTGGCAAGTCACTGGGCCTCATTTGATCTATACTATTTACAAAGTCAATCCCTGCTCTCATGTTCTATCTGTAGAAGGTAATGCATTTGGAATTAAATCAAGCAGGCATTACGGAAGCTTAAATGTTTTGAAGTACTGGTACAGAAAATCATACATTTTCCCAAGGTAATCTGAGATTCAAGAGGAAGTTATTTTAGCTAGTACAGATTCTGATTTTGACATGCCTACGGCCTTACACCATGGATCATTTTTTTCCCCTTCTAAATTCTTCCCACGGTGAACTGTGGAATGTTACCGTGCATCATTCAAGTTTTAAAATAACCAATTCACAAACCAGGTAAGTCAGTTGTGAATCTGAGAAGCCCTATAAGATCCAAATCAATTAAATGATACCAGTCTACTCTCAATGAAATCCAAGTAAAATTATGAGCTTTCTATTTTTCTCCTAGGAGAGGAAAGAAGGAAAGAAAGAGAAAAAACACTTCATCTTATGCCCCTAACAAATTCCATCCTAAGTGGTGTTGAATCATGGATGGGGGTATTATTCAGGTCGACACTTACTGCTTCTCTTTCTGTCTGCTCAGAGGACAGCACATGCAGCGGCCTGAAACCTGACCTCAGACACTGGTTTCTATGTGACCCCGTGAACTTTGCCTGGGACAGTTTGGTTATACACATTCATGAATCATGTGGCTATCACTTTCTCCTGTCACAGCTGATTAACCTCAGGGAATTGCCATGGGAACCCTCTTGCCCCATCAGACACTAACAAGATCCGATGCAGATACTGTGTACCTGCCTGAATTGAGTTCCCTGGGAGATGCTTCTCTTTTCTCCCCCAGCATCTGTCTCTCCTCAGTTAGAGGAGGGCTTTGTGTGCCCCCATACACCCCAAGACTTGCACGTCTATAATGAATTCCAAACCCAGGAGACTTACTTTCTACTTTTCCTGATGTTTAGATTTGAACTGGGACCTCTGAAACCTAGAAGTTTCCTCATTATTATATTAGCTTAGGAATTCCAAATATTTTAACCAAGGTGTATGGCAGGGGTAACTTTAACACAGAGAAAAGGACTTTCCTGGATGCCAGTGAACCTAGGGTCATGCCAGTGGCTTCAACATGCTGAGGACTCATTCTGGAAATTCCAGGGATGCTTCTGGAGGGCTGCTGGTGCGAGAGAAGATCCTGAAGATCTACCGTTCACTGACAAATTGCCTGGGCCTGGAAATATTCAACAAACTTGCAGGCTTTTGTTGTTTGAGTTAAGAATATGCTTGGAAAAGTGCATCATTCAGCTCTGAAACAGAATGATGTGGGCTCTAAATAGCTCCCATGACAGTCTGTCTTAGAAAAGAATGCACTTCACAGACATATTCAGGGATTCCACTTTAAAGAGTTCTTATAAGCTGGTAAGAACTGCACACATAAGATATTAGAAAGAAAGGAAAAAAAAGCATGGAAAAATCTCCTTTCAAAGGTACTCCTGAGAAACTCAATTTGAAGTTCTTAGGAAAAACAATCTGCCATCATTGCAACCAGAGATTTGCTGGAGAAGAAAAGGTCAGGCTTAGGGGGAACTTCAATTCACTTCAAGAACATAACACAAACATCAATATCAGTAGCACAGGTATTTGCTTAAGCTCACTGCATCAATTGGTGTAAACTTTACTGAGAATTAAATGGCCACAACAAATACTCAATGGCAACTTTCTCAGCAAGTGGGACCAAACAGATCCTCGGGATCCAGCTACTGTTCTTACACTCAAGAAAACTCCAGAAGACCGCCAAACATAGAAAACATTGGTCAGGCTAGTTTGGAATTCACAGACATTCACTGCTACCTGGCTCGACAAGGTTTTTTGGAAACCAGAAAAAGAAAATAGACAGAAGGAGAGTTCTTTGTCTACAAGCAAGTGTGCAACAACTGTAGGTTGATGAAGGACTGTGAACTTCTCTTCACAGAGAAGCTAACAAACAAAATAATGTTTCTTCCCCCATGACACCGACTTTGAGGACAATATCTTGCACTCACTATTAAAATGCCAGGGAAGAAAGAGTTATGGCTGTTCATGGGTAGGGATGAGGTCTGAGGTGAGAAAGAGAAGATATGGGCCCAGATAGTAGAAAAAGCAAACAAAAAAGCCTTACTTATTCCAGAAACTATTTTCACTTATGTCAAGTTTCTTAACTCCAGAGCTAGGCATGTGAGAATTGATTCAAAAGTAGAAATAACCTATCCCCCACCTGATCATAAATTCCAGGAAATGCCAGGCACTTTGATTATTATGGCCCATATGCCACGAATTCATTAAAACACAGACCTGTTTCTGCTACAGGAAGCACAGCTTTGTGGAATGAGCACCAGAGTGTGTCCTGGCTTGACTGTTCTCTTTTAAGTGATGCTAGGCAATTTGCTTAGGTCTTTCTCTGTGTTGTAACTCTCCAACTGTAAGAAGGGGCGGGGGAAGAAAGAAGGAGAAAGAGAAAGACAGAGAGAGAAGGAAGGAAAGAAATTCTCCATTCCTCCTGCTTATCATTCAGAGATGCTGGGAGAATTGACAAATAGCATCCTTAGAACACTGAGAGGCTTCTGGAAGCCCGATAGGGGGCATCTCCCAGGGCTGCATGCCTGGAGCTAGGCCCATATCACCATAGGACTGCACAGAGCCTGGGATGTTGAGAAGTTTACACTACAAGCTTCTTCCTTCAGCAAGTCCCACTTATAAATTACAGTTCATTGGTATTTTCTGATGTCCCTTGTGTAGGAGGTAAAAGCTGACTGCTTGTTTTAAAAATAATTTTGTAAGGAAGATTTTTTTTTTAAATATCAAGGCATTTTAACTCGGGAAAGGAAGGGAAGGGAAACATCTCATTCAGTGATAAATGGATTGATTCATTTACTCATTCCACAAACATGTATGGAGCAGCTCCAAGGTGCCAGAAACTCTGCTAGACTCTGGGAAGGCAAAGCCAAATGAGGCAGAGCTCTGGCCTCAGGGAGTTTATGGTCTCATAGGAGAGGAAGAGGAGCTCTGTGATCTAGCACTGTGCTCAGGGTAAGACCAGGTGCTATGAGAGTCTATTGAGGCCACATCTAAATTGTACCGGGGTTCCCAGAACAGGGTGTGCTTTTAGCTGGACTGTAAAGACACATAGGAATTAGATTGAGAAAAAGGAAAGGGTATTCTGGGCAGAAAGAGTAGCACCTGCAAAAATAATGTGAACAGGGACTTCCCTGGTGGTCCAGTGGCTAAGACTCCACACTCCCAATGCAGGGGGCCTGGGTTCGAAACCTGGTTAGGGAACTAGATCCCACATGCTGCAACTAAAGATCACAAATGCTGCAATAAGACCCGATGCAGCCAAACAAATAAATAAAATTATTTTTAATAAATAAGACATGAACCAGCTTTCCCACAATGTAGTGAAATATTAAATGAGATATATGTGAGGAGCACCTAAGGAAGAGTAGGCATTCAACAAATGGGTGAAACAAATGAGGTAGAGCCAGTGAAAGAGCTAAAGAGCTAGGCAGTTGGCAGAGTGGGCATAAGTGTCTCACTTCCTCTAGGAGGCCCTGATGTTTAAGCCTGGTAGGGGGACAGGCAGGACGAAGGGCGTGATACACACAGGATGGCAACCTTGGCCCTCCCAACCTCAGACCTCCACTGTAGTTCTTGCCCCAGCACCATGTTCTTGCCCCCAGAATCACTGATTTTATAAGGTTCCTTGAGAAGCCAGGGACTGAATTATGTATAGATTCATGACAGTAGAACTGCAGAAACTGTGCAGATCTTCTAGACAGTGTGAGCACCCTTAGCTAAAGAGATATAGCCCCCTCTGTATGCGGTGGTCCAAGAGCTTAGAGTTTATGCTTTGGTGAGTTGTAGCAGTTACCTTCTAAAAACACTAATGAAAACCAAACATTTATTGAGCCCTCACTAAACGCCAGGCACTATGATTGCCCTGAGGATATCCAATGACTAAAAAACAGTCCCTTGCTCTCAGTGACCACTGAAAAATTCATTAAAAAAAAAGCAAGCTCCTGCCCAACCTCTAATTAACTCGTGCAGTTTCTGTTATTAGTATTTTAAGGATAGTCATTTCTCTTAGTCGGGCAGTCTGGAAAAGGCCTTTAGATCAAAGAGAATCGATCTCTCCATTTACCACAGTTCCAGGAGAGAAAGCTAGAAAAGCCAAGTGTCTGCTGCCCCCATGTGGCCACAGTTCATCCTTTACTTTCCTTAATCACATGAAAGTACATCTCACACACCAACATCAAAAATGTGAAATTAAGAATTGTGGAGAATAAGGGTACAGTCTTGGGTAAGGGGCTTCTCTTTTTCTGTGTCCCTAAGAAAATCCGATGATAAAAATTGAAAAAAAATTAAATCTCTCCAAGACAGCCTAAGAGATCCCAGTAGTAAATTCTGGTTTATCTTTCTGAATTGAAGGCCCTTGTTCTGGCATTCTAAATTCCATAAGTTTCTGCAATATCCAAACTGATAAAACAGTTCATGTCCAGGAATTCAGTAAGCAAATTATGGAAGCTACTTCAACCAACATCTTAGCTACGTGCTGTGAGAGTTGTGAAGAATTCCAACCAAGTTTCATATCTGTTATTTTCAGGTCTCCTTCAAATAATCTTTCCATCCTACACCCACTCCTTAAAAATCTGCCATGCAGTAAGTTTAGCCAAGCAAATACATTTGTTTTTCTCTGTACAGAGGCCAACAACTACTGAATCAAATTATTCTCCCATATTTATTTCAAGCCAATAATTCAGTATCTTCCACCCGAAGGAAAAAACAGAGCCAAAGATAGAAAGAGACAAAGAAAAAAAGACAAAGAGAAAGAATGAGTAGGAACTTATATATAAACTATTCAAAAGTAAGGACTGCACGTTGCCTTTCCATTTTGCCTTCTCCTACACTATTACAATGGGATATATATATGGAGAGAGAGACACACAATAATGAGAGGAGAGTTCAGGATACTATTATTTAAATCCACCTTTCCCAAGAAGAATTTTGAATTTTAACATCAGGTATGAAATATAATGGGAAAGAAAACCATAGCACGTTGAATATATTTCTATAAATGAAATTAGCTTAAAATATTACATTTAGAGATCTGTCTGTTACCTCAGCTAAATGTCAGGCACCTTGCATCTCATGGGTATGAACCATGCCTGCTTTGATTTTTAAAAAAACAGGTTTATTGATGAATAATTTATATGCCACAAAATTCACCCATTTTGAATGTACAATTCAATGATTTTTAGTAAATTTATAGAATTGGGAAACCATCAACACAATCGAGTTTAAGAACATTTCCATCACTCCAAAAATATCCTGTATGATGTTTGCAATCCCCACTCCAACTCCTCACTCCAAGCAACCATTAAACTGCTTTCCATCCCTATAGATTTGCCTTTTCTGGACATTTCATATAAATGGAATCATACATGTTATTTTGCTTCTGGCTTCTTCCATGTTATTACATGTATATGTACTTCATTCCTTTTACTTGTCCATTGAGTGGATATAACCCATTTTGTATTCATATGTCAGTTGATGGACATTTGAATTCTTCCCACTTTTCAACTATTATGAATAATGTTACTATGAACATTGAAGGTCAAGATATAGTCTTTCTATGTTATGTTTTCATTTCTCTTCATTAGATACCTAGAGAATTGCTGAATTTATGGTAACTTTATTTAAGAAACAGCCAAACTGGTTTTTTCCAAAGTGGTTGTCACATTTTATTATATATTCTCACCAGCAATGTGTGAATGTTCCAATTTCTCCACATCCTTACTAACATTCTAATGGGTATGAAGTGGTATGTCATTGTGGTTTTTATTTGCATTTCCCTAAAGATTAATGAGTGTTGAGCAACCTTTCGTGTGTTTATTGGTCATTTGTATGTCTTCTTTGGTGAAATGTGTATTCAAAATTTTGCCCGTTTTAAAATTTAGTTGTCTTTTTATTATTGAGTTATAAAAGTTCTTTTTACATTCTGGACACAGTCCTTTGCCAGAAACACAATTTGCAAATATTTTTTTCTGGTCTGTGGATTGTCTTTTCAATTTCTTAATAATGTCCTTTGAAACACAAAAGTTTTATAATTTTGATGCAGTCCAATTTGTTAATTTGTTCTTTCATGTATTTTGCATTTGGTGTTATATATAAGACATTTTTGCCTAACCCAACAACACCAAGATTTTCTCCTGCATTTTCCTTTTAAAGTTTTACAGTTTTAGCACTTACATTTAGGTCTATGACCCATTTTAACTGAATGTTTGTGTATGTTGTGAATTAAGGGTACAAATCTATCCTTTTACATATGGATATCCAATTATCCCAGCACCATCTGTTGAAAAGACTACCCTTTCTCCATTGAATTGTCTTGGCACTGTTTTCTTCTGAAGTATAGTTGATTTCAATATTATATTAGTCTCAGGTGTACAGCATAGTGATTCAGTTTTTTTATAGATTATACTTCATTTAAAGTTATTACAAAATAATGGCTATATTTCCCTGTGCTGTTCAATATATCCTTGATGCTTATTTATTCTATACATGGTAGTTTGCATCTCTTAATCCCATATCCCTATTTTACCCCTCCCCCCCCTTACCTCTCCCCATTGGTAACCATTAGTTTGTCCTCTACGTGTCAGTCTGTTTCTATTTTGTTATATACATTCGTTTGTTTTTTTATTTTACTTATTATTTTTTTATTTTTGGCTGCATTGGGTCTTCGTTGCTGTGCGCAGGCTTTCTCTAGTTGTGGAGAGAGGGGGCTACTCTTCGTTGTGGTGCGCGAGCTTCTCATTGCAGTGGCTTCTCTTGTTGCAGAGCACAGGCTCTAGGCGCACGGGCTTCAGTAGTTGTGGCACACGGGCTCTAGAGTGCAGGCTCAGTAGTTGTGGCGTACGGGCTTCATTGCTCCGCAGCATGTGGGATCTTTCTGGACCAGGGCTCGAACCCGTGTCCCCTGCATTGTTAGGCAGATTCTTAACCACTGCGCCATCAGGGAAGTCCCTAGTTTTTAGATTCCACATATAAGTGATAACATAAAGTATTTGTATTTTTCCATCTGACTTATTTCACTAAGCATAATATCTTCTAGGTCCATCCACACTGATGCAAGTAGCGGAATTTTATTCATTTTTATGCCTGAGTAATATTCCATTGCATATATGTACCACATCTTCTTTAGCCATTCATCAGTTGATGGACACTTGGATGGCTTCCATATCTTGGCTATTGTAAATAGTGCTGCTATGACTGTTAGGGTGATGCATCTTTTTGAATTAGTGTTTTTGGGGTTTTTTTCAGATATATACCCAGCAGTGGAATTGCTGGATCATATGGTAATTCTATATTTAGTTTTCTGAGGAACCTCCACACTCGTTTTCCATAGTGGCTGCAACAATTTACATTCCCACTATAGGTGTACAAGTGTTCCCTTTTCTCCTCATCCTCGCCAACATTTGTTATTTGTAGACAAATATTGAAACTCCCTGGAATAAATCCCACATGATCATGGTGTATGATCCTTTTTATACATTGTCAAATTCAGTTTGCTAATAGCTTTTTGAGGATTTTGCATCTAATTCATATTGGCCTGTAATTTCCTTTTTTTGTAGTGTCTTTATCTGTTTTTGGTATCAGAGTAATAATGGCCTCATAGAATGAATTTGGGAGTATTCAATCCTCTTCAGTTTTTTGGAATAGTTCGAGAAAGATAGGTATTAGCTCTTCTTTATATGTTTGGTAGAATTCCCCTGTGAAGCCATCCAGTCCTGGACTTCTGCTTGCTGGGAGTTTATTACAAATTCAATTTCATTATTAGAGATAAGTCTGTTCAGATTGTCTATTTCTTCTTGATTCAGCCTTGGAAAATTTTATGTTTCTAGAAATTTTTCCATGTCTTCTAGGTTGTCCAATTTATTGACATATACCCATTCATAATTTCTCTTATTATTTTCTGTATCTCTATGATATTGATTATTATTTCTCCTCTTTCATTTCTCATTTTACTTGGGTCCTCTTTTTTTCTTGATGAGCCTGACAAGCTTTATCAATTTTATTTACCTTTTCAAAAAAAACAGCTCCTGGTTTCATTGATCTTTTCTATTGTTTTTTGATCTCTATTTTATTTATTTCCTCTCTTATCCTTACTATTTCCTTCCTTCTACTGACTTTGGGCTTTGTTTGTTCTTCTTTTTCTAATTCCTTTAGATGGTTGGTTAGAGTGTCTATTTGAGATTTTTGTTTCTTGAGGTAGGCTTATATCACTATAAACTTCCCTCTTAGAACTGCTTTTGCTGAATCCCATAGATTTAGGAAAATTGTGTTTCCATTTTCATTTGTCTCAAGGTATTTTCTGATTTCCTCTTTGACTTCCTTATTGACCCATTTTTTTTGTTTGTTTTTTGGGGTTTTTTTTTTGTGGTACACAGGCCTCTCACTGCTGCAGCCTCTCCCGCTGCGGAGCACAGGCTCCAGATGCGCAGGCCCAGCGGCCATGGCTCACGGGCCCAGCCGCTCCGCGGCATGTGGGATCCTCCCAGAGCGGGGCATGAACCCGCGTGCCCTGCATCAGCAGGTGGACCCTCAACCACTGTGCCACCAGGGAAGCCCAACCCATTGGTTTCTTAGTAGCATGTTGTTTAGTCTCCACATGTTTGTGCTTTTCCCACTATTCTTCCTGTAATTGATTTCTGATTTCACGCTGTTGTGGTCAGAAAGAATGTTTGGTATGATTTCTAACCTCTTAAATTTGTTGAGACTTGTTTTGTGCCCCAGTATGTGATCTATCCTGGAGAAGGTTCCATGTGGACTTGAAAAGAATGTGCATTCTGCTGTTTTTGGATGGAATGTCCTGTAAATATCTATTAAGTCCAACTGGTCTAATATGTCTTAAAAGACTACTGTTTCTTTATTGATTTTTTGTCTGGATGATATGTCTACTGATATGCGTAGAGTGTTAAGTACCCTAGTATTATTGTGTTATTGTCAATTTCTTCCTTTATGTCTCTTAATATTTGCTTTATGTATTTAGGTGTTCCTGTAATAGGTGCATATATGTTAATGAGCGTTAGATCTTCTTCTAATATTTACCCCTTTATCACTATATAATGTTCTTCTTTGTCTTTTGTTATAGACTTTGTGTTAAGGTCTATTTTGTCTGAGTATTGCTACACCTGCTTTCTTGTCATTTGCATTTGCATGAAATACCTTTTCCCATTCCCTCTCTTTCAGTCTCTGTGTGTCTTTAGCTCTGAAGTAAGTCTCTTGTAAGCAGCATATAGATGGGTCTTGTTTTTTTTTAATCCAATCAGCCACCCTATGTCTTTTGATTGGGACATTTAGTCCATTGACATTTAAAGTGATTATTGATAGGTATGTTCTTATTGCCATTTTGTTACTCGTTTTCTTGTTGTTTTGTAGTTCTTCTCTGTTCTTTTCTAAGTCTTCTAGTTTATTCATTTGTGGTTTGATGATTTCCTTTAGTGGTATGCTTGAGTTCCTTTCTCTTTAGTTTTTATGTATCTACTCTAGGTTTTTGATTTGTGGTTACCATGGGGTTCATATATGTTGACTTATAACTATATCTACTAGTTTTACACTGGTAGTCATTTAAATTCAAATACATTCTAAAAGATCTGCATTTTTCCTCTCCTCTGACACATTTTGTGTTTTTGATGTCCTATATTACATCTTCATGTTCATCCCCTTACTCATTATTGTAGTTATAGTTGTTTTACAATTTTTGTCTTTTAATGTTTGTACTAGCTTATATAACTGGTTGATCTTCAGCCTTTAACATATATTTGTCTTTACTAGTGCGATATTTCTTTTCCTATAGATACTTCTTGTTATAGCCTTTTCTTTTCCACTTGGAGAAGACCCTTTACCATTTCTTTTAGGGTCAGTTTAGTGTTGATGAACTCTTTTCGCTTTTGCTTGTCTGAGAAGTTCTTTATCTCTCCTTCAATTCTAAATGATAACCTTGCTGGGTAGAGTATCTTAGGTTGCAGGTTTTTCCCTTCAGCACTTTGAATATATTATGTGACTCACTTCTAGCCTGCAACGTTTCTGCAGAAAAATCAGGCAATTGCCTTACAGGGGTTCCCTTGTATATTACTCTTTGTTTTTCTCTTGCTGCCTTTAGAATTCTCTATGTTTAGCTTTTGCCATTTTAATTATGTCTTGGTGTAGGTCTGTTTGGGTTCATCTTGTTTGGGACTCTCTGCTTCCTATACCTGGATATCTGTTTCCTTCTTCTTTTTTGGAAAGTTTTCAGCCATAATTTCATCAAGCACATTTTTTACCTCCTTCTCTTCTCTTCTCCTTCTGGGACCCCTATAATGCAAATGTTGGTATGCTTAATATTGTCCAAAGATCCCTTTCTAATTTTTTTATTTGCTTTTCTTTTTGCTGTTCTGATTGGGTGATTTCTATTATCCTATCTTTCAGATCACTTATGTGTTCTTCTATATAACCTAGTCTGCTGTTAATTCCTTCTAGTGTGTTTTTCATTTCAGTTATTGAATTCTTCAGTTCTGACTGGATCATTTTAATATTTTCTATTTCCGTGTTAAAATTGTCATTGTGTTCATCTATTCTTTTCCCTAATTCAGTTAACATTATTACTATTAATGTTTTGAATTCTTGTTCTGGTAAATTGTTTATTTCTGTTTCATTAGTTGCTTTTTTCAGGGGTTTTCTCTTGCTCTTTCAATTGAAACAAATTCCTCTGTCTTCACATTTTGCTTAACTTTCTCTGTCTCTATGAAAGTAAGTGAAACAGTTACCTATTGCGGTCTTGAAGGGGTGTCCTTGTGTGGGAGCAACACTATACTGCCTGCATGTGTCCTGTGGCTTTGAAGGAGGAACTGGATCTGACACGAACACAAGTCACATCTTTCCCCAGGGTGTGCAGGCAGTTATCACCTTGATAGGAGGTAGGGCTGGAGATTGAGGGGCTAGGGGCTGAGCCAGGTGTGAGCTGAGGGTTCTCCTCTGCTCAGTGGCCATCCCTGCCCTTTCTGGGTTGGGACTGGATCTCAAGTTGCTGGAGTAGAAACCCTGAGGGTTGAGTCCCAGCTGGCTCCATTCCCTTTAAGTGTGTGCTCTCCCCATTCCCAGCACCAGCACCCTCGCCCCAGAGGGGAGCAGTGCTGGGGCAGGAGTTGATGCAGGTGCTGGGCATGGGTTGGGGTACAGGCTGTGGGGGTCAAGCCACAGTCAGTGACCCTGACCGCTTTTGATGCCCTGCCTGTGTAAGCACCAGTAATGGCTGCCCCTGCCCTGCTCAGATGCTCCTCTGGGACTGGGCCACCTTTATCCTCGGCTGCAGCAGTCCTTGCCCCAGTGTGGAGCTGTGCCATGAAGCTGTCACTCAGCTCAGACTGGGGTGCACACCAGGGTGGTGGGGGAAACTGGCCAGTGACCCATGAAGATTCAACCTGCCCTCTCTACCCTGTTTCAGGAGTAAATGTGTGCTCACTCTTCATGAGTGAAGTCCAGGCTTCCCACAGCCCTCCTGTTAGTCCCACTGACCCTCCAACCAGCCAAGGGGACGCATCTTCCCAGTGTCAGACCCAAGGGCTGAGGCACCCAATCTGTGGCTCAAACCACCACTCCCCAGGGAGGATCTCTACCTGTGTAATCCCCCTCCTCTTCTGAGTCCCCTCCTAGGGGCACAGGTCCCACCCTAATCACTTCTCTTCTCTTCCTATCCGATTCTGTGTGGATCTTTCTTACAGCCTTGGCTGTACAGGAGTAGTTCTGCCAGTCTCCTGTTAGTTTTCAGGGAAAATTGTTCCACATGTGGATGTATTTTTGATGTGTTCATAGGAGGAGTTGAGTTCCACCTCCTCCTTCTCCACCATCTTGGTCTCCTCTTCTCTCTTGGCATTATTGGGTTTGGCATTTCAATTGTCAAAAATCTACTGACCATAAATATAAGGGTTTATTTCTGGAGTCTTGATTCTGTACCACTGTCTGCCTGTACCACACTGTCTTGATTACTGTAGATTTTTAGTAAGTTTTTGAAATGAAGAAGTGAAAGTCCTTCACCTTTTTCTTCTTTCTCAAAAATCCTTTTGCTATTCTGGGCCATTTTAGGATCAACTTGTAAATTTCTGGGAGGCAGGGGGAAGCCAGTTAGGATTTTTGTAAGGATTGAGTTGAATCTATAGATCTAGCTAACAGAATTTGGTTTTCTAATCTATGAACATGGACTGTCTCTCCATTTACTTAGATCTTCTTTAATTCCTCAGCAATATTTTGTATTTTCAGTGTACAAGTCTTGCATTTCTTTTGTTACATTGATTCCTGAGTATTTTATTGTCTTTGGTGCTAGCGTGGATGGAATCCTTCCCTTAAATTTCATTTTCAGATGGTTCATTGCTAGTATATAAAAATACAATTGATTTTTGTGTATCAATCTTGTGTCCCACAACCTTGTTCACCTTGTTTATTAGATCTAGTAATTGCTTTTTGTAGATTCCCGTAGGATTTTCTTACATACAGGGTCCTATAATCTGCAAAGAAAGATAGTTTTACTTCTTTCTTTCCAATCTTGATACCTTTAATTTTTCCTCTTGTTGCATTGGCTAGAACATACAGTTCAATGTTGAATAAAAGTGGCAAGAGTAAACATCTTGCCTTTTTCCCAATTTAGGGAAAGCATTCAGTCTTTCATTATTACATAGGATTTTAGCTGTAGGTTTTTCATAGATGCCATTTATCTAATTGAGAAGTCCCTGCTTATTACTAGTTTGCTGACAGGTTTTGGTTTGTGTTTTTATCTTGAATGTTAGATTTTATTAAATGTTTTTTCTGTATCTATTGAGATGATTCATGCATTTTTAATCCATTACTTGCTAATACAATTATTATACAAATTGATTTTGAGATGATAAAGTCAATCTTGCATTCTTGAAATAAATTCCACTTGGTAATGGTGTATAATCTTTTTAATATGCTGTTGGATTTGGTTTGCTAATATTTTGTTGAGGATTACTGTATCTATGTTCATGAAGGTTATCAGTCAGTATTGTTTACTTTTTTCTTGTGCTATCCTTATCAGGTTTGGGTATCAGGGTAATACTGGTCTCATAGAATGAATTGGGAAGTGTTCCCTTCTCTGTTTTCTAGAAAAGTTTGTGAGAATCAATGTTAATTCTTCTTTACATATTACATAGAATTCACCAGTGAAACAATCTGAGCCTCAACTTTTCTTTGTGGGCAAAATTTTAATTACTAAATTCACTGCATTTACTTATTACAAGTCTATTCAGATTCTCTATTTCTATCAGTTTTATCTATACTCTATCAGTTTTGGTGATTTATATATTTCTAATAATTGGTCCATATTATCTACATTTTCTAATTTGTTCGCATAAAGTTGTTCATAGTATTCCCCAACCGTTCTTTTCATCAATAGTGAAAGATCAATAATGATGATGCCTCTTTCATGCCAGATTGTGGTAATTTGTGCCTCTCCTTTTTTCTTAGTCAGTCTAACTAAGGGTTTTTCAAATGCGTGGATTTTTTTCTAAAAACCAACTTTTGGTTTCATTGATTTTCTCAAAAGTTTTGTTTTTGTTATTGTTTTCTATTTAATTGATTTCTCCTCTAATCTTTATTATATTCTTCCTTCTGTTTGTTTCAGTTTGTTCTTCTTTTTCTAATTTCTTAAGACATAAGCTTAGGTTATTGATTTGGTATCTTCTCTATCTTTTCTAATATACGTGTTTAAAGCTATAAAATATCCCTCTAAGCACTGCCTTAGCTGCATCCCATAAAATTTGATATGTTATATTTTCATTTTCTTTCACTTCAACATATTTTTAAATTCCTTTTCTGATTTTTTTCTTTCACTCAAGAGTTATTTAGAAGTTTGTTACTTAGTTTCCAAATATTTGGAAATTTCCCAAATTTCATTCTTTGTGGTTTCTAATTCATTTCTGTTGTGGCCAGGGAATATGCTTTGCATGATTTCAAATCTTTTAAATTTACTGAGACTTTTTATGGACTAATATGGTCTATCCTAGAGAATGTTCCATTTGCACTTGAAAATAATATGTATTCTGCTTTGGTTGGATGGAATGCTTTATAGATGTCAGTCAGTTCAAGTTTGCTAATCTTGTTCAAGTCATTTATATCCTTGCTGATTTTCTATCTAGATTTTTATTTATTATTTAGAGTAGGGTGTTGACATCTCCAGCTATGATTGTTAAATGTCTATTTCTCCTTTCAGTTCTATCAGCTTTTGCTTAGTGCATTTTGGGGCTCTATTGTCATGTGCATATAGGTTCATAATTGTTATAGATTCCTGGTCAATTTACACTTTTATCATCATGAAATATCCTCCTTTAACTCTGATAATACTTTTTTGTCTTAAACTCTATTTTGTCAGATATTAGCATGGCCACTTCAACACTTTCTTAGTTGCTGTTTGCATTGTATATCTTTTTTCATCCTTTTACTTTTAATGTACCTGTGTCCTCCAAAATAAAGTGTGTCTCTTACAGACAGCATAAAGTTGGATCTTGTTTTCTGTCCTAACAATGTCTGGTTTTTTGACTGGAATGCTTAATCTACTCACATTTAATGTAATTATTTATATGGTGAATTTACATCTCCCATTTTGTTATTTTTTATATGTCCCATGTCTTTTTTGTTTCACTGTTCCTCCTTTACTTTCTTCTTTGCTGTTATACATTTTTCTATATTATACCATGTAAATTCCTTTGCTGAATTGTTTCACTATTTTTTTTAAGTTACGGTCTTAGTTGTTGCTCTAGGGATTACTATATGTATTTTAACTTGTCACTATCTACTTCATATTAATACTAACTTACCTTTGGCAAAATATAGAAAAATTACACTAACGTAGCTCCATTTCTTCCTCCCCCTTCTTTGTGCTATTATTGTCATATATTATATCTTTATATGTTACAAGCTGAACAAAAGAGGCTTATAATTATTATTTTATGAAACCTTATTTCTTTTAAATTTGTTAAGAAAATGTTTTAAATATATATAGCATTTTATATTTACCTACATTTTATCTTTTTCTGGAACTTTTAATTTTTCTAGGTGAATTAGAGTTACCACCTAGTGTCATTTCCTGTCAGCTTAAAGGACTATATGTATTATTTCTAGAAAAAAAATCTGTCTATAAAAAATAAGGTTATTGGAGAGACCTTCAAGATGGCAGAGGAGTAAGACTTGGAGATCACCTTCCTCCCCACAATACATCAGAAATACATCTATATGTGGAACAACTCCTACAGAACACCTACTGAACGCTGGCAGAAGACCTCAGACTTCCCAAAAGGCAAGAAACTCCCCACGCGCCTGGGTAGGGCAAAATAAAAAAGAAAAAACAGAGACAAAAGAATACGGATGGAACCTGCACCACTGGGAGGGAGTTGTGAAGGAGGAAAAGTTTCCACACACTAGGAAGCCCCTTCACTGGCGGAGATGGGGTGTGGTGGAGGGGAAGCTTCGGAGCCACGGAGGAGAGCACAGCAACAGGGGTGCAGAGAGCAAAGCGGAGAGATTCCCGCACAGAGGATTGGTGCCCGAACAGCACTCACCAGCCTGAGAGGCTTGTTTGCTCGCCCGCTGGCTGGGACGGGTGGGGGCTGGGAGCTGAGGCTCTGGCTTCTTCAGTGGTCAGATCCCAGGGAGAGGACTGGGGTTGGCTGCATGAACACAGCCTGAATGGGCTAGTGTGCCACAGCCAGCTGGGAGGGAGTCCAGGAAAAAGTCTGAAACTGCCTAAGAGGCAAGAGACCATTGTTTCAGGGTGCGCGAGGAGAGGGGATTCAGAGCACCGCGTAAACAATCTCCAGAGATGGGTGTGAGCTGTGGCTATCAGCGCAGACACCAGAGATGGGTATGAAAAGCTAAGACTGCTGCTGCAGCCACCAAGAAGCCTGTGTGCAAGCACAGGTCACTATCCACACCTTCCCACCCAGGAGCCTGTGCAGCCACCACGGCCAGGGTCCCGTGATCCAGGGACAACTTCCCCAGGAGAACACACAGCACGCCTGTTGCAATGTCATGAGGGCCTCTGCCGCCGCAGGCTCACCACACATTCCATGGCCCTCCCTTCCCCTGGCCGGAGTGAGCCAGAGCCCCATAATCAGCTGCTACTTTAACCCCGTTCTGTCTGAGCGAAGAACAGACACCCTCAGGCGACCTACATGCAGAGGCGTGGCCAAATCCAAAGCTGAACCCCAGGAACTGTGCAAACAAAGAAGAGAAAGGGAAATTTCTCCTAGCAGCCTCAGGAGCAGTGAATTAAATCTCCACAATCAACTTGATGTACCCTGCATCTCTGGAATATCTGAATAGATAATGAATCATCCCAAAATTGAGGTGGTGGATTTGGGGAGCAACGATATATATATATATTTCCTTTTTCTCTTTTGTGAGTGTGTATGGGTATGCCTCTTCGTGTGATTTTGTCTGTATAGCTTTGCTTTTACCATTTGTCCTAGGGTTCTGCCTGCCCATTATTTTGTTGTTGGTGGTGGTGGTTTTGTTTTCTAGTACAGTTTTTGGTGCTTTTCATTGGTGGATTTGTTATTTGGCTTGCATGCTCTCTTCTTTCCTTCTCTTTTTTTTTCTTTTTTTATTACTTTTAAATTTTTTTCATTTTTAAAAATTATTTTTTATTTTTAAATTTAATAACTTTATTTTATTTTTTCTTTCTTCTTTTTTTTTCTCCTTTTTCTTCTGAGCTGTGTGACTGACAAAGTCTTAGTGCTCTGACTGGGTGTCAGGCCTGTGCCTCTGATGTGGGATAGCGTAGTTCAGGACATTGGTCCACCAGAGAACTCCCAGCTCCACATAATATCAAACAGCGAAAGCTCTCCCAGAGATCTCCGTCTCAATGCTAAGACCCAGCTCGACTCAACGACCAGCAAGCTACAGTGCTGGACACCATATGCCAAAAAAGTAGCAAGACAGGAACACAACCCCACTTATTAGCAAAGAGGCTGCCTCAAATCATAATAAGATCACAGACACCCCAAAACACACCACCAGACAGGGTCCTGCCCACCAGAAATTCAAGATCCAGGCTCATCCACCAGAACACAGGCACTAGTTCCCTCCACCAGGAAGCCTACACAACCCACTGAACCAACCTTAGGCACTGGGGGCAGACACCAAACACAACGGGAACTACGAATCCGCAGCCTGCGAAAAGGAGACACCAAACACAGTAAGTTAAGCAAAATGAGAAGACAGAAAAACACACAGAAGATGAAGGAGCAAGGTATAAACCCACCAGACCAAACAAATGAAGAGGAAATAGGCAGTCTACCTGAAAAATATTTCAGAGTAATGATAGTAAAGGTGATCCAAAATCTAGGAAATAGAATGGAAAAAAATACAAGAAACGTTTAACAAGGACCTAGAAGAACTTAAGGGCAAACAAACAATGATGAACAAAACAATAAATGAAGTTAAAAATTCTCTACAAGGAATCGGTAGCAGAATAACTGAGGCAGAAGAACGGATAAGTGACCTGGAAGATAAAATAGTGGAAATAACTACTGCAGAGCAGAATAAAGAAAAAAGAATGAAAAGAATTGAGGACAGTCTCAGAGACCTCTGGGACAAAATTAAACTCACCAACATTCGAATTATAGGGGTCCCAGAAGAAGAAGAGAAAAAGAAAGTGACTGAGAAAATATTTGAAGACATTATAATTGAAAACTTCCCTAATATGTAAAAGGAAATAGTTAATTAAGTCCAGGAGGCGCAGAGAGTCCCATACAGGATAAATCTAAGAAGAAACACACCAAGACACATATTAATCAAACTATCAAAAATTAAATACAAAGAGAAAATATTAAAACCAGCAAGGGAAAAAAAAACAAGTAACACACAAGGGAATTCCCATAAGGTTAACAGCTGATCTTTCAGTAGAAACTCTGCAAGCCAGAACGGCATGTCAGGACACATTTAAAGTGATGAAAGGGAAAACCCTACAACCAAGATTACTCTATCCAGCAAGGATCTCACTCAGATTCGATGGAGAAATTAAAACCTTTACAGACAAGCAAAAGTTCAGAGAATTCAGCACCACCAAACCAGTTTTACAACAAATGCTAAAGAAACTTCTCTAGGTAGGAAACACAAGAGAAGGAAAAGACCTACAAAAACAAACCCAAAACAATTAAGAAAATGGTAATAGGAACATACATATTGATAATTACCTTAAATGTAAATGGATTAAATGCTCCAACCAAAAGACATAGACTGGCTGAATGGATACAAAACCAAAACCCATATAAATGCTGTCTACAAGAGACCCACTTCAGACCTAGGGACACATACAGACTGAAAGTGAGGGATGGAAAAAGATATTCCATGCAAATGGAAATCAGAAGAAGCTGGAGTAGCAATTCTCATATCAGACAAAATAAACTTTAAAGTAAAGATTAGTACAAGAGACAAAGAAAGACACTACATAATGATCAAGGGATCAATCCAAGAAAAAGACATAACAATTGTAAATATTTATGCACCCAATAAAGGAGCACTTCAACACATAAGGCAAATGCTAACAGTCATAAGAGGGGAAATCAACAGTAACACAATCATAGTAGGGGACATTAACACCCCACTTTCACCAATGGACAGATCACCCAAAATGAAAATAAATAAGGAAACACAAGCTTTAAACGATACATTAAACAAGATGGACTTAACTGATATTTATAGGACATTCCATCCAAAAACAACAGAATACACTTTCAAGTCAATTGCTCATCGAACATTTGCCAGGAAGGATCATATCTTGGGTCACAAATCAAGCCTTGGTAATTTAAGAAAACTGAAATCGTATCAAGTATCTTTTCCAACCACAATGCTATGAGACTAGATATCAATTATTGGAAAATATTTGTAAAAAATACAAACACATGGAGGCTAAACAATACACTACTTAATAACCATGAGATCACTGAAGAAATCAAAGAGGAAATCAAAAAATACCTAGAAACAAATAACAATGAAAACACGATGACCCAAAACCTATGGGATGGAACAAAAGCAGTTCTAAGAGGGAAGTTTATAGCAATACAATCCTACCTCAAGAAACAAGAAACATCTCAAATAAACAACCTAACCTTACACCTAGAGCAATTAGAGAAAGAAGAACAAAACAAATCCCCAAAGTTAGAAGAAGGAAAGAAATCATAAACATCAGATCAGAAATAAATGAAAAAGAAATGAAGAAAACAATAGCAAAGATCAATAAAACTAAAAGCTGGTTCTTTGAGAAAATTTTAAAAATTGAGAAAACATTAGCCAAACTCATCATGAAAAAAAAAAGGGAGAAGACTCAAATCAATAGAATTAAAAATGAAAAAGGAGAAGTAACAGCTGACACTGCAGAAATACAAAGGATCATGAGAGATTACTACAAGCAACTATATGCCAATATTATGGACAACCTGGAAGAAATGGACAAATTCTTAGAAAAGCACAACCTGCCAGAACTGAATCAGGAAGAAATAGAAAATATGAACAGACCAATCACAAGCACTGAAGTTGAAACTGTGATTAAAAATCTTCCAACAAACAAAAGCCCAGGACCAGATGGCTTCTCGGGCAAATTCTATCAAGCATTTAGAGAAGGGCTAACATCTATCCTTCTCAAACTCTTCCAAAATATAGCAGAGGGAGGAACACTCCCAAACTCATTCTACGAGGCCACCATCACCCTGATACCAAAACCAAACAAAGATGTCACAAAGAAAGAAATCTATAGGCCAATATCACTGATGAACATAGATGCAAAACTCCTCAACAAAATACTAGCAAACAGAATCCAACAGCACATTAAAAGGATCATACAACATGATCAAGTGGGGTTTATCCCAGGAATGCAAGGACTCTTCACTATACGCAAGTCAATCAATGTGATACACCATATTAACAAAGTGAAGGAGAAAAACCATATGATCATCTCAACAGATGAAGGAAAAGCTTTCGACAAAATTCAGCACCAATTTATGATAAAAACCCTCCAGAAAGTAGGCATAGAGGGAACTTATCTCAACATAATAAAGGCCATATATGACAAACTCACAGCCAAGATCGTTCTCAATGGTGAAAAACTGAAACCATTTCCTCTAAGACCAGCAACAAGACAAGGTTGCCCACTCTCACCACTATTATTCAACATAATTTTGGAAGTTTTAGACACAGCAATCAGAGAAAAAAAAGAAATAAAAGGAATCCAAATCAGAAAAGAAGTAAAGCTGTCACTGTTTGCAGATGACATGATACTATACATACAGAATCCTAAAGATGCTACCAGAAAACTACTAGAGCTAATCAATGAATTTGGTAAAGTAGAAGGATACAAAATTAATGCACAGAAATATTTTGCATTCCTATACACTAATGATGAAAAATCTGAAAGAGAAATTAAGGAAACACTCCCATTTACCACTGCAACAAAAAGAATAAAATACCTAGGGATAAACCTACCTAAGGAGACAAAAGACCTGCATGCAGAAAACTATAAGACACTGATGAAAGAAATTAAAGATGATGCAAACAGATGGAGAGATAAATCATGCTCTTGGATTCGAAGAATAAACATTGTAAAAATGACTATACTACCCTAAGCAAACTACAGATTCAGTGCAAACCCTATCAAACTACCAATGGCATTTTTCACAGAACTAGAAAAAAAAATTCACAATTTGTATGGAAACACAGAAGACCCACAATAGCCAAAGCAATCTTGAGAAAGAAAAACGGAGCTGAAGGAATCAGGCTCCCTGACTTCAGACTACACTACAAAGCTACAGTAATCAAGACAGTATGATACTGGCACAAAAACAGAAATATAGATCAATGGAACAGGATAGAAAGCCCAGAGATAAACCCACGCACATATGGTCACCTTAGTTTTGATAAAGGAGGCAAAAATATACAATGGTGAAAAGACCTCCTCTTCAATAAGTGCTGCTGGGAAAACTGGACAGCTACATGTAAAAGAATGAGATTAGAACACTCCCTAACACCATACACAAAAATAAGCTCAAAATGGCTTAAAGACCTAAATGTAAGGCCAGACACTATAAAACTCTTAGAGGAAAACATAGGCAGAACACTCTATGACATAAATCACAGCAAGATCCTTTTTGACCCACCTCCTAGAGAAATGGAAATAAACAAATGTGAGGTAATGAATCTTAAAAGCTTTTGCACAGCAAAGGAAACCATAAACAAGATGAAAAGATAACCCTCAGAATGGGAGAAAATATTTGCAAATGAAGCAACTGACAAAGGATTAATCTCCAAAATTTACAAGCAGCTCATGCAGCTCAATATGAAAAAACAAACAACCCAATCCAATAATGGGCAGAAGACCTAAATAGACATTTCGCAAAAGAAGACATACAGATTGCCAACAAACACATGAAAGGATGCTCAACATCACGAATCATTAGAGAAATGCAAATCAAAACTACAGTGAGATATCACCTCACACAAGTCAGAATGGCCATCACCAAAACATCTACAAACAATAAATGCTGGAGAGGGTGTGCAGAAAAGGGAACCCTCTTGCACTGTTGGTGGGAGTGTAAATTGATACAGCCACTATGTAGAACAGTATGGAGGTTCCTTAAAAAACTAAAAATAGAACTACCATACGACCCAGCAACCCCACTACTGGGCATATACCCTGAGAAAACCATAATTCAAAAAGCATCATGTACCACAATGTTCATTGCAGTTCTATTTACAATAGCCAGGAAATGGAAGCAACCTAAGTACCCATCGACAGATGAATGGATAAAGAAGATGTAGCACATATATACAGTGGAATATTACTCAGCCATAAAAAGAAACGAAATTGAGTTATTTGTAGTGAGGTAGATGGACCTAGAGTCTGTCATACAGAGTGAAGTAAGTCAGAAAGAGAAAAACAAATACCGTATGCTAACACATATATATGGAATCTGAGAAAAAAATGGTTATGAAGAACCTAGGGGCAGGACAGGAATAAAGACGCAGACGTAGAGAATGGACTTGAGGACATGGGGAGGGGCAAGGGTAAGCTGGGACAAAGTGAGAGAGTGGCATGGACTTATATACACTACCAAATGTAAAACAGATAGCTAGTGGGAAGCAGCCGCATAGCACAGGGAGTTCAGCTCGGTGCTTTGTGACCACCTAGAGGGTGGGATAGGGAGGGTGGGAGGGAGATGCAAGAGGGGGGAGATATGGGGATATATGTATATGTATAGCTGATTCACTTTTTTATAAAGCAGAAACTAACACACCATTGTAAAGCAATTATACTCCAATAAAGATGTTAAAAATATTAAATTAAATTTTTTTAAAAATTAAAAATAAGGTTATTTTGGCTTTACAAAATACTAGGTATCCCATCCTACAGGCAGGTACAAAGATAAAATGGGAAGAGTACAAATATTTTATTTATATCTATTAATTTCTGGAAGATTCATTCTCTTATGTGGTGTCTAGACATACTCTGGAAAATTTAACTGTAAGGTGGCCAAGTTCTTGGGTTATCAGTCCATCATTTTCCTTCAACCTTTGTGAGAGTAGGTTGGATATTTCTTTCTTAAAAGTATTTTTTGAGGGCTTCCCTGGTGGCGCAGTGGTTGAGGGTCCGCCTGCAGATGCAGGGGACGCGGGTTCGTGCCCCGGTCCAGGAGGATCCCACATGCCGCGGAGCGGCTGGGCCCATGAGCCATCGCTGCTGAGCCTGCGCATCCGGAGCCTGTGCTCCGCAACGGGAGAGGCCACAACAGTGAGAGGCCCACGTACCGCAAAAAAAAAAAAAAAAAAAAAAAGTATTTTTTGAAAGGAAATCTTGCTTTAGAGATTACTTTGCTGCTTTCTTTTGGATCTCACCACCACCACCTCAAGTTAAGAAGGGGAGTCCCAAGATAACTCAGAATAATGGAGGTTGCCTTTCAGATGGGGAGGCTGACATCTGTTTCTTCCCCAGCTGCTGAGCTGCAGAAATTCACAGACCAATCCTGTCTCTTGGGTGCAACTTGAGAGAGTTGTTGGTAAAACTTGTCCTCAGGACTTTGGAGTGTTGGTGAAGATAATGACTGATGACTTCTCCCACCTAGATGAACTTGTAGAGCAGAGGCTGGTATAGCAGCCTGAAATGGCAAGATGAAGAAAGAGCAGTGGTGAAGACAGTTTGCATGTCCAGAGTTTGGTGGAGTGAGAGGGTTTGGGTTTTCCCAGGGGCCAAGTGGATGCCACAGAAGGCATCCAGCTGGAAGAATCTTAAAAGGTCTTGACCCAAGTGGACAATCTGTCAGGTGAGGACACTAGGGGTAGGGGTAACCCCTGTGGTAGAAACTGAGGCAGTAAGTAAGTGAGCTGAGGAGTAAACACTGAGGAATTCAGTGCTCTTGGGATCATGGACCATCAGAATGACCCTATATTCCCTCTGGTACTCTTCCGTACTGCTAAACCTGTGCAAAGATCTTGCTGTTATTAATGTCTTGGTTTCACTCATTTGCATTATAAGGTTCCTGGGGATGCTTGTCACCTTGTTTTGTTCAAAATGTAGTCTGTGAAGTTTTTCTTTTGCTATCATAATGGTTCTATTTTTAAGACAGTATTTAGAGAAATCAAATCTACACCATCATCACCTTGCCATGACCTGTTAGCCTAATACTGACTTTTTGAAGAAACAGTGCTAGTTGACTTGTAGAATGTCCCATGTTCCATGTCATCTGATTGTTTTCTATGATCTCATCTCAACTTTTCTTTTCTCTCCTGTATTTTCTACAGACTTGAAGTTAGGTACAGAAGTTTGATCAGTTTTAGGTTAAGCATTTTTTTAAATTTATTTATTTTATTTTTGGCTGCATTGGGTCTTTGTTGCTGTGCACAGGCTTTCTCTAGTTGCAGCAAGCGGGGGCTACTCTTTGCTGCGGTGTGCGGACTTCTCGTTGCGGTGGCTTCTCTTGTTGCAGAGCACGGGCTCTAGGTGCGTGGGCTTCAGTAGTTGTGGCATGTGGGCTCAGTAGTTGTGGCTCATGGGCTCTAGAGCGCAGCCTCAGTAGTGGCACATGGGCTTAGTGGCTCCGCAGCATGTGGGATCTTCCCGGACCAGGGCTCGAACCCGTGTCCCTTGCATTGGCAGGCGGATTCTTAACCACTGCACCACCAGGGAAGCCCAGGTTAAGCATTTTTAACACAAATACTTAATAACTGCCAAGAATATTTCATAGGTGCTACTATGCAACCCCCTATTAAGGATGCAATTAGCAAATAATTTGTAGAATAACATTTTGGTTCTATGTGAGCATCTTGTTCAAACAACCTTTTATCAAATGCATTTAACATCTGCTACGGACTGAATGTGTCCCCCCCAAATCCATATGTTGAAATCCTAACCCTCAATGTGATAGTGTTAGGAGGTGGGGCCTTTGGAAGTTGATTAGGTCAGGAGGGTGGAGCCTCATGAATGGGATTGCTGCCCTAGTAAGAAGAGACCAGAGGGCTAGCTTGCTCCTTTTCCACCATGTGAGGATACAACAAGAAGTTCAGCTAGCTACAACCCAGAAGTGGGCCCTCACCAAGAACCCAACCATACTGGCACCATGAGCTCCAATTTCCAGGCTCCAGAACTGTGAAAAATAAAGTTCTGTTGTTGATAAGCCACTCAGTTTATGGCATTTTGTTTTAACAGCTTAAGCTGACTAAGGTAACATCTCTTGAGGTTCCTTACCTGAATCAATTATCTAATTCTTTCTCTATTTATTGGGTGGCATTCTTCTATAAATAATTGCTGTAGTGAATACTGTGTTGCTCCACTCAAATCTCTTTTTTGGGGCCAATACATTATCCCCCAGTTTCTGGGAAAATCAGCTACTGACCTCACAGCTATCTCTCTCATTGGGAACTGCCCTCAGCTACAGGCAACTGCCTCACTCAAAGTTATGCCCTCACCTCCCCACCTCTGCTCAGGGAGCAGGCAGTATTAAATGAGTGTCTTATGCAGGAACACAAAGGTCCAGCCTTCCATTTGGGACAACTCTGAAGGGCCATCCCAGCTCCAGAGCTCCCTGTAAGACTGTCTGAGGCCTCAGTTGCAACTGCATTGAGGGTAAATTCTCCCTCTGTCCAATCCTATCTTCCTCAACCTCTTACAGATGTTTCTCCCCAATAAACCTTCTGTATGTAACTTTCCATTTTTGTTAACCCAGAACTCATTCTAAGACAACGACAAAGAGCTTTCTTCTCTTTTTCTTTCATCTTTTTTTCATTTGACTGTTTTTGGAGTATCAGTATGAACTCATGGTTTTGTATTTATTTAATGTATTACAACAAATTGCAGCCATTTTCATCTTGGTGCTCAAATGATCAAATGTGGCCAGTGAAGGCCCTTCATGATGCCTCCTATGTCCTTTAGACATTAATCTTTTATTTATTTATTTATTTATTTTGCGGTACGTGGGCCTCTCACTGCTGTGGCCTCTCCTGTTGCAGAGCACAGGCTCCGGACGCGCAGGCTCAGCGGCCATGGCTCACGGGCCTAGCCGCTCTGCGGCATGTGGGATCTTCCCGGACTGGGGCACGAACCTGTGTCCCCTGCATTGTCAGGCGGACGCTCAACCACTGCGCCACCAGGGAAGCCCTAGACATTAATCTTTAAGTGTGTCTTTTCTAGCACAAGAAGATAACCTATGCTCATCATGTATTCTTCTAGGTCCAGACCCAGAATCAGATATTTCTCTAAAAATCTCTGGTTCCCTTTTAGTGGGAATGGTGGTTAAAGATCAAGATCTGGGCACTAGGGATAAAATGTTTTCTTTTAATTTCATTTTCTAAATGTCTTTTTGCTGGTATACAGAAATACAATTTACTTTTGCATAGACATTTCACTATGGTCACATTAGAATTAGAACCAAGTTCTCCTGAATCTCAGTCTCTATTAGTTAGAAATATTTTCAGCTGCAAATAATGGGAAGCTGACTCACAATGGCCTGGGAAAAACAAGATGTTTAGTTAGCTCCTCTAATAAGGAGTCTGATGATAGCCAGTCTGGGACTGATGCAATGGCTCAATAATCCTGTCAGGGACCCAGATTGTTACTATTTAACCACTTCTTAGTTTGTTCTCATGTTTCTTTTCTTGTTCTTACAAAATGACTGGGCTCCTACCAGATATTATCTATATTCTAGGCAAAAATAAGCAAAGATAAAGAGGTTAATGGTAAAAAAGTTTTCTCCTTTCCAGGCTTTGTTTTTTTTAATTTGAGAAAGATGCCCTCTCCATATAATTCCACTTAATCATTAATGGACAGAACTGTCACGAGTCCAACTCAATATAAGGTAGGTGAGAAAACTGAGGGGTTTTATTTCTTAACTTCCAATAACTGTTAAAAGGAGGGAAAGTTAGAAGGAGTCAAGAATGGATGTTGAAAGTACCTCTTGTGGTATCTGCACTAAAGCCAACATTCTTCCCACTAGATAATTCCGTTAGGTAAAACTTTGACAAAGTGTGACAAAGCTTGATTCATGTAAAAAAGGATTCCTTTGAACAAAAAGACCTCAAAGTACTTATATTTAGTATGTGTATCTGAAGACAAGATACGCTATAAAAAATGTGATCCTTGTTCACTGGAGAAGAATTTTTATTTAGTTTTCTCAATATAACTGAGGTATAATATTAACATCATGTAAGAAAAAATTCTAACAAAAGATGAATTACTTGTTTTGGACCAACTATCCCAGGGAAAACAACTAGAAAACCTGGGGAAAATATAAAAACAACTGTTTGAAGGCATCATAGAATCATAGGCATTAAGACTTTGTACAGCTAAGACCCAGAAGTAGAAGGAAGCCAAGAACGGCTGGCTTTCCTCTCAAAGTGATCACCATTCTGCGCATTCTACAAGTGAGAGCTGCAACTCAGCGATTTCAGCACTCTCGTGGTCGTTGAAAGTTCAGGGCATGCCAATGCAGAGAGGTCTTTATAAACACTCCAAGATTTTAACTGGAATAAGTGTGAACTGAAATAGATCATTCCTAGGAACGAAGCTTGGACTTAAATTAGCTCAATACCTGACTGGATTAAGGTGGGAGGTCACAAATAAATTAATATCAGGAATGAAAAAGGGAATATCACCACAGATCTTACAGACACTAAAAAGGTCATTAGAAAAGATTATGAAAAGCTTTTACTAAAAATATGAAACTGAGATGCAATGAGCTAAATTCTAAGGAAATACTGTAACAAACTGACACATGAGTAGAGAATCTAAATTTTCCTGCATCTATTTATAAACATTTAATCCATAATTTAAAACTTTTCCATACAGAAAACTCAAGGTTCACATGGCTTACTTGACAAATTTTATCAGGGAGCTAAGGAAGAACTAACACCAATATTACACAAACTCTTCCAAAGAAAAGGAACTCTTTCAGGGCTTTCCTGGTGGCGCAGTGGTTGAGAGTCCACCTGCCGATGCAGGGGACACGGGTTCGTGCCCCGGTCCGGGAAGATCCCACATGCCGTGGAGTGGCTGGGCCCGTGAGCCATGGCCGCTGAGCCTGCGCGTCCGGAGCCTGTGCTCCACAACGGGAGAGGCCACAACAGTGAGAGGCCCGCGTACCGCAAAAACAAAACAAAACAAAAAGAAAAGGAACTCTTTCAAAGAGAAGAATGAAGGGCACCTTTTCCATCTCGTTTTATGAGGTCAGCATTACTTTGATCCAAAAGCTGACAAGAACATTACAAGAAAGGAAAATTTAGTTCAATCTTTTTCATGACATTCTAAATGAAACATTAGTAAATTAACTCCATAAATATATTAAAAGATAATAGGTCATTAGTAAACTGGGTTTATTCTGGGAATGTAATATTCATAAATCAATGAATGCAATGTTATAATGATAGAATAAAGAAGAAAAATCACATCTCAATAGATACAGAGAAGGCATTTAATAAATGTAACATCCATTCATATTAAAGCCTCTTTGCAAACCAGGGATAGAAGGAATCTTTCTTCAACTGGTAACTGATATCTATAGAAATTCTATAGCAAGGATTTTTTTCTTCCAAATGTGACAGGTTATCTTCTCTCATACCAATTCTTTGGCTGATAGAAACTATGAAAACTAGACAAAACACCAAAAGATCACAGCTTTTTAAAGGCATCAGAGATAAAGCAAGGAAACCAGCATTAGAGAGGTCTAGATGATTAAGTAAAGGGAAACACACTGAGGTGAGCTGCTTCTTTCTCCCTTGAGGCATTTGTCAGTTCCTAAGCTGTGTGGAGCCAAGGTGAAGAGCCAAGGTGAAGAGCAGAAAATAGCGATTCATAGCTTTGCGAAGTCTCATGAAGTAGGGCACAAAAATTGGATTTACTGCTTGTTATTAAGGCAGCCAAGACTTGAAGGTCAAGATCCAACAAAAAAAAAAAGAACCACAGAAAAACTGAGCTCCAAATTGTGAGCATAGTTCAATTTCTAAACTACACAAGACAAGATGTCATGAAGTCAAGCAGAAAGCAGCAACTAAAAAGCTAAAAACTTAAGCAGAGCTTTTGGAAGTCTCATAGTAATAGAGACAAAAACTAGAAAACTAGAGATCAGGGTCTACCAGGCTTTCAGGTAAAAATCCTGAATGGCTTTGTCCTAGGAGAGGCAAACCAGTTATACAACAGCCCTCATGAAGATGAAATAGATTCTCAGATCATCTTAATCCTTTTCTAAAATTTATTTATTTATTTATTTAATTTATTTTTGGCTGCGTTGGTTCTTCATTGCTTCGCACGGGCTTTCTCTAGTTGCGGCGAGCAGGGGCTACTCTTCGTTGAGGTGCGTGGGCTCCTCATTGTGGTGGCTTCACTTGTTGCTGAAGCATGGGCTCTAGGAGCATGGGCATCAGTAGTTGTGGCACGTGGGCTCAGTAGTTGTGGCTCATGGGGTCTAGAGTGTAGGCTCAGTAGTTGTGGCGCATGGGCTTAGTCGCTCCACAGCATGTGGCATCTTCCCAGACCAGGGCTCGAACCCATGTCCCCTGCATTGGCAGGCAGATTCTTAACCACTGCGCCACCAGGGAAGCCCTCATCTTAATCCTTGATGGACCAAGGTTATCTGCTTCTACTATATCTGGCCCCCAGAAGAAAAGTAAATTATTTCTAGAGGATGAAACATTATCCAGAGAAAATTTTTAAAACACTTCATATACAATTTCTGGCATTCAACAACAAAAAAATATCACAGGCATGCCATGAATCAGATGAAGGAAACCAAGATAAAACAGGTGATATAAATAAACCCAATAGTGATCCAAATATTTGAGTTATCAGACACAACTTTAAAAAAAAAACTATGATTACTATGTTCAAGAAATTAGGTGACAGGGACTTCTCCAGCGGTCCAGTGGTTAAGATTTCACCTTCCAAAGCAGGAGGTGCAGGTTTGATCCCTGGTCAGGGAGCTAAGATCCCACATGCCTCGCAGCCAAAACAACCAAAACATAAAACAGAAGCAATATTGTAACAAATACAATAAAAACTTTTAAAATGGTCCACATAAAAATAAAATGAAATTAGGTGACAAAATTATTGACATTAGAAAGAATCACATGGGGATTCTAGAACTAAAAAACACAGCTTAAATTAAGCACTAAGTAGATGTTAGATATAGCATAATAGAAGTTTAGTGAACTGGAAATGAGTTAGCAGAGACTATTCAGGCTGGAGCATTATGAAAAAAAGGAACGAAAAATAATGGAAGAGTGTAAGAGACATGGAACATGGTGTAAAGGTTCAATATATGTTTAATTGGAAGGAATACCAGATTGAAAAGATACCAGAATTGACAAATGATATCAAGCCACTGACTCAAAAAGCTCTACTAATCTCAAACAGAATGAATACAAAGGAAATCATAACTAGGCACATCATAGTCAAACTGCTGAAAACAAAAGAGAAAAAAAGGAAAATCTAATTGCAGCCAGAGAAAAAAGGCACATTACATTCAAAGGAGAAACAATAAGAACGGCAACTGACTTTTCAACAAATACAATGAAATGATATCTTTAAAGTGCTGAAATAAAATAACTGCTAACTTAGAATTCTATTCTCAAGGAAAATATCCTTTTAAACGAAGATGAAATAAAGCTGATTTCAGAAAAACCAAAACTGATATAATTAATTGCCAGCAGACCTACACTAAAATAAACACTAGAGGGATTTCTTAAAGTTAGGAAATAATGATGCTTAAAAAATAAAAAGTGAAAGCGTTATGAAGAATAAAGAGTAAATATGTGGATAAAACTATATGAACACTGACTGTATTAAGCAATTATAATAATGCATAGAGAGACTTAAAATATATGTAGAATTAAAATTCAGGTCAACAATAGTATAAATGATAAGAGGGGATTGACCTAAAATATTTTCTATCATTGAATTGTGGAAGAAGCAGTAAAAGTATTAATCTACAGAAGACATAAATTGAGGCATGTATGTCGTAATCTCTAGGGTAACCACTAAAATAATAATTAGGGGGCTTCCCTGGTGGCGCAGTGGTTGAGAGTCCACCTGCCGATGCAGGGGACATGGGTTCGTGCCCCGGTCTGGGAAGATCCCACATGCCGCAGAGCGGCTGGGCCTGTGAGCCATGGCCACTGAGCCTGTGCATCTGGAGCCTGTGCTCCACAATGGGAGAGGCCACAACAGTGAGAGGCCCACGTACAGCAAAAAAAAAAAAGAAAAAAGAATAATTAAAGACTGCAAAACTAACAGGGCAATAGAAGGGAAATGGAATGATAAAAGTTAATCAAGGGACTTCCCTGGTGGTGCAGTGGTTGGGACTCCGTGCTTCCAGTGTAGGGGACATGGGTTCGATCCCTGGTCGGGGAACTAAGATTCCGAATGCCATGTGGCACAGCCAAAAATTAAAAAAAAAAAAAAAGTTAATTGATTCATCTAGACAAATTATCCAATCTCTCAGATTCCTTCAGCCCTCCATGGTACCAGTCTTGGGAGAAGCCTTACTATTTCCATGAAGTGTCACATTTTTACATGCACCTGACTTTCTCCAAAAGTCCTCTATCTGGTACACTGAATGATGATAAAATCTGAGGGGTTGGGCTGCATCAGCTGCCACAGTGGTGTCCGGATTTGAGGGGCCCTCTCTTGTCCCTTTCTTTTCATCTTTAAAGCTCAAAAGTAGGGTTTCCCTGGTGGCGCAGTGGTTGACAGTCTGCCTGCCGATGCAGGGGACACGGGTTCGTGTCCTGGTCCGGGAAGATCCCACATGCCGCGGAGCGGCTGGGCCCGTGAGCCATGGCCGCTGAGCCTGCACGTCTGGAGCCTGTGCTCCGCAACGGGACAGGCCACAACAGTGAGAGCCCAGTTTACCGCAAAAAAAAAAAAAAAAAAAAAAAGCTCAAAAGTAGAGTAAACGAGAGATCTAACAACAGGCAGCCTTGTCTCTCAGCCTCAATTTTTCAGTGACACAGCCAAATTATCTGCCCATTCAGGTGTGCATCTGTGGCCCCTAGACATTTTAACTACACAGTGACTAGCCACCAAGAAGCAAATGAACTGCCCATTCAGCAGTGTTTCTGGGACCTATAGACATTGTGGCCATACAATCATAAGGCCATAAGTTCACATGGCCTGCCAGTTCAGGGGCATTTGTGGCCCACAGAAAATGAGGCCATTCAATCATTAGCACTACTGGTGATTTGTCCTCAACCCCAGAGAGGATGCTTCCCACCCCTCAAGTGAAACAGTTCAACTTTTCTGCCATGTTCACTCCACATTAGGTACCACTGTCAGGCAAAGGGCTCAATCACCAGCAAGCATCATTGAGGCAGGCTGGGTCACAGACACATGGATCAGCACAAAGCACAAGTCTCACATTCTCTCGTTATCCTGTAGAGAGACATGCTTGGGTTGGGTGCAGCTGGACCAGGACCACCCCTGACAATCTTCCTTTTCACAGCATGAGCATGAAAGTGCCATTGTAAGCAGAGGAAAAGTATTTGAGCTCAGATGCCAGATGTTCAGGGGAATGCTGAAAATGACAGCTGCCCAGCAACCTTGTGGGAAGTTGAGATCATGAGCAGCCCCTCACTCTATCTGGGGGAGGAGGAGCCACTGGTCCCGCCTAGCCCACTGTCAGGCCACCCAGAGAAAGCCTCTTATTATTCCACGTATAATCCTTTTTGTCTCCCAACACGTTCTTTGGAAAGAGTTCTATGGTGAAATACATTTGGAAAATGCTGTATTTTTTTTTTACCTTTTTTTCCACCTTTTTTTTTTTTTTTTTTTTTTGCGGTACGCGGGCCTCTCACTGCTGTGGCCTCTCCCGTTGCGGAGCACAGGCTCCGGACGCGCAGGCTCAGTGGCCATGGCTCACGGGCCCAACCGCTCCACGGCATGTGGGATCTTCCCGGACCGGGGCACGAACCCACGTCCCCTGCATCGGCAGGCGGACTCTCAACCACTGCGCCACCAGGGAAGCCCCTGGAAAATGCTGTATTTTACAGACCTTTTGGGAGATCTATATAGTATCCTACCTACATAGTATCCTAGTGGTTGTAGAAGTCTCTCCATTAAAAAAAAAAACACATCTAAACAATGTTTCCCAAGTTTTTATGATCATAGAACCTTTTACTCACATCATGATTGTTAATAAGCTAGAGAACCAGTGTTTCATGGAAGACATTTTGTGAAATGCTGACCTAGGGCAGGCATAGCAAATAGGTTTCAACATAATTACCAACTCTGATTGGTAGAGGTAGACTAGAACATACTGTTGAGAAGAATTCTAAGAGCCTGTCTGACCTTGACCAGAAAGAGTAACATTATTTTTTTTGAATTTTATTTTATTTTTTTATACAGCAGATTCTTATTAGTTATCTATTTTATACATATTAGTGTATATATGTCAATCCCAATCTCCCAATTCACATTATTGACAAACGATAGCTGCCGTGTATGTAGAATATAATGGCGGCATAAGGGCAACAGATTTGCCAGTCTTGATATAGGTTCTCTAGCTTTATTTTCTCTGGCAAAAGATTCCTCTAGGTCAGAATCGGTGACTTAAGAATTCCTCCAACAGGAACACAACTTGGGAAATGTGAGTCTTCATTCATTATAATTTGCTCATGTTCACTGAGTCTTTACTGAGTAGACTGGTCCCTCAGGAAGGGAAGAAAATTCTTTCCATTGAAAGGAATGCTCTCAGAGGTGTCATATAAAATAAATCCTGGAATCCATCTCCAAGCTCAGTACCCAGGAGGATGCTCTTTACCCGAATGCCCCCATGACTACAGCCTTGGCCTCTGAGGTCAGGGGCATTTGGGCAGAATCTAGGAATTTCTCCCAACTCTCTGAAGCCTCCTTGGCCCTAACACCTATGAATGTTTTGGGCTTCTCCACTGTGAAGCTGCTCAGGGCTTTGGAGGCCAGTACTTTGCACTTGAGGATCTGCTGTCTGAGATGTGGGTCTGTGTGTATGTACCCGCACATCTATAAGAACATACATGTACAAGTGTGTACAAAGATAGTGGGGAGCACAAATTAGGGCTCACTTGATATCCATAGGGTCCAGGGCCAGGAGAAGAAGACAATTCCATGACACAAACCACTGTTGCTTGCCTCAGCAGTTGATGCTTCAGTTTGCAGAGTGACACTGGAGACATCGGCAGGGATCAACTTCAGTCTGGAAGGAGGAAAAGGGAGACAAATCTTTCAATTTTAATGGGATTTTCAAAGATGTGCCAGGTATTGTCTGTTGGCACTCTGCGACATTCCCATTCCCATCCCCTCTCCTGTACTGCCGGGGCTGGAAGCATTGAGATTACATTTCTCAGACTTGCTTGCCAATGTGACCTCTCTGCATGAAATTTGGAAGAAGGGAGTTAGAAACCATACTTTTCCTCTAGCAGGAAGAGTAGGCAAGTATTTTTCAGCAGATGTGAGTTTTGTTTGGTTTTAATTTTATTTAAGTATAGTTGATTTACAATGTTGTATTAATTTCTGCTGTAAGCAGATGTGAGTTTTGCAGCACCTGCTAGACTCCTTGCTATGCTAATCACCCAACCACCCTGGGGCCATGGGACACCTGTGCTGTCAGCAATGGTTTTCTGCAGTTTTTTGACCTCTGGGTCTCAGAAAAAACTTCCTGACTTTCTGTACCATGGTGATCCTGAAAGCTAGTGGTGGCTCCTGACTTGTGCTCCTCCATTCTCTTTCTCACTTCCAGGAATGATGACAACTAGAGTGCCCTGGAAGCCATGTTGAAGAGGGCAGAGATGCCAACAGCCTCGATCTATATGGAGGAACACCACCGGTCAATATGGACTACCCATGGTTGATTCTTATGTGAGCAAGAAAGGTTGTGTCTGAGCCATTATATTTTCCATCTAATTATTCCAGTAGTTTGGCTTACCCAGACTAATACAAGAGTTGTAGCATGTATCTAGTTACTGGTAGTCCCTGGGGTTGTAGACAGGGGTGTGCTTACAAATAGTGTCTGACCATCAGAGAGACCTCTGTGGGTCCGTTTTCCCCAGAGTGGTGCCTGCATGGGTATGCAGACCTATGAGGAGAGCTATTGGGGTTGGCCCAAAAGTTTGTTCCGGTTTTTCTGTAACATCTTATGGAAAAACCCAAACAAACTTTTTGGCCAACGCAATATTTTGACCTTTTGACCTGGGCTCAGTATAGCTGGGTCCTCTTGGGCAGCTGAGACCTGTGTTCAGTACAACATGGAGACAAGGAGGCCTAGAATGGAGATCACCCTGGTGGTTCTTATAAAGTCTTAAATAATCCATCATTGAACAATGCCCATTCCTTTACTATTCTCTTCCCCCAGAAGCTCCTGTGCAACAGAAGGAGGGAAGGAGGAGAGGGGCACATTGGCTGGGAAGTCAAGTGGAACAGGTCCCAGTCTCAGCCTGTTAACAACTCCCTGAAGCATCCTCTCCCTCCACGGGCCTCAGAGTCTTCAACCCCAAAAGGGAATTAGTGAGGGGTCTCACTAGTGAGATCAGAGAGCACCCCAATCCTACTCCCTCATCACTGTGTCTCCATGTGTGCGTGTGTGCGTGTGCGTGTGTGTGTGTGTGTGTGTGTGTTCCAAGCAGAAGTCATAGCTGCTAAACCAGAGGGTCCATAAAACCTTATTTGGACTCAAAGTGTGTTCTGAGGACCAGCATATTAGCACCACCTGGGAGCTTGTGAGAAATGCAGACACTCAGCATCCCCAACAGAACTGCTGAATCAGAAGCTGCAATTTAACAAGATCCCTAGGGGAACCCTATGTAAATTCAAGTCTAAGATGTACTGCTCCAGGGGACGGGGGGAAAAGACGAATCACCTTGAAAAATGAATGGGATCTGGAGTCAGGACATCTAAATTCTAGTTTGAGTTCTGCCACTTACTCCACAAAATTCACCAAGACATGTAAACATCCAGATCCTTTTCTTAAATGACGATGTGCTCATGACTACTGAATGGTATAGAAGTCAAGGGTATGCATTCTGGAGCCAAACCGCCTAATCTTAACTCTTTATTTCATTTACTAGCTGTGAAGTGTTGGATAACTCACTTGACATCTGTATGCTTCAGTCTGCCGATCTGGAAGGTATGGTATAATAATAGTGAGGGATTCTACTGATAATTTTAAATTACAAATGAATATAAATAACATAGCACAGTGCCTGGCATAGTCTAAGTCCACAGTACATATTATTATACTCTGGCTTATTACAACATCTTTCAATAACAGAAAGACCTTGAAAGTAGAATCGTCATCAGCTAGCTGAAGTCTTCCTCCTTTGGGGTTTATTGTGGTACACACACTTCTCAACTAACAGACACAGTCATCCAAAGACTAATGCTCTAAACTCTGTGCCACCTGACAGTCATGTGATTGGCTTCATGCCAACATATTGGGGCCATCAACCAGTTCCCTGGGGTGGATTCCCATTTTGTCTATTCCAGCCCCATTCACTCTGCACACTCTCCTGCCTGTGGGAAATCTGCAGAGGCAGTGGCACACACAGCGATGCAGTGCAGCAGGAGATGAACACTTGCAACTGGCCTTCCCTTTCCTACAGGAACTCACGCAGTTCAAAGAGCAGAACGCCATCAAGACATTGCTTGATGGACCTGTCACCTCAGTCACTGCAGGGAAGACTTCCAGGAAGAGGCAGGTACCAGGGACCCTCAGCAGAACCCTGCACCACAGCAAGACAGCAAGCTCCCTCAGCTGCCGCCCACTGCAAGTACTCAGGACCTCTGCTCCTCGGAGGCGGGAAAATCACAGCAGTGCCCTCCGGCTGCTGCTCCTCAGGTCTGCAACCTCCGCACAAACACCAAGCAAGTGTACTGCTGGGGGCGGAGTCACACTGTGTTCATGAGGTCCACCCACTGGGATGGTTGAAACTAACCAACCTCAGAATCTACAGGAACAGTATGTTCGGGTTCCCCAGGACCACCCTCAGGCTTGAAGATTCCCTAGAAGGACTCGGAACTCAGAAAAGCTGTTAGTTCTTTTCAGAGTCTGTGAGTCCAGCTGAGCTGTTATATACAGAATTATTATTATTTTTAAAAGAAATTTATTTATTTGGCTGCACCAGGTCTCAGTTGCGGCATGCGGGCTCTTTAGTTGTGGCATGCGGGCTCTTTAGTTGTGGCATGCGGGCTCTAGTTCCCTGACCAGGGATCGAACCCAGGCCCCCTGCATTCGGAGCATGGAGTCTTAAGCACTGGACCACCAGGGAAGTCCGAAACACATAGTTAGGATTTATGACAGTGAAAGTAAAATCAGCAAAGGCAAAAGGTGCAGGGGTGAAGTCCAGTGGAAACCAGTGGTGAGATCCAGTTGTCCTCTCCCAAAGGAGTCACATGGACAATGCTTAATTCTCCCAGAAATGATGTGTGACAACACATGCAAAGTGTTGCCAGTCAGGGAAGCTCACCCATGCCTAGGGGTCCAGAGATTTGACTGGAGGTCAGTCGTGCAGGCATGCAGCTTCCACGTCACTCACTTTAGCTACTCGGTCTACAGCCCCCAGATGTCAAACTAATACAGCACAGCCGAGGGCCTCAGACATACAAAACAGACCCTCACCATACGTCACACCATTAGCATGAAGCACCTGGTCAGATGGAACAGAGGTGCCTGGATTACAGAAATACCCTACTAGGCAGAACACGCCAGGCTCTTTGTGGTGCTCTCCCAGGAGTGGGGCAAGGACCAGTCTTCCCGAGACAGGCTTTTCCTGGAACGTAAGGGCTTGAGTAACCTGGGCCTGCTGGGGTTACACTTTACAATGAATTTTAACTTAGAGGCCTAATTGCCATTTAAAAACATGTTTTCAGGGAATTCCTGGAGGTCCAGTGGTTAGGACTCTGTGCTCTCACCGCCAAGGGCCCGGGTTCACTCCTGGGCCCTGGGCAAAAAAAAAAAAACAAAAAAACAAAAAGACGTTTTCAGTGGTGAGCCTGGGCAAGGTTGGTGGCGAAGGGGAGGGAAGCACACAGGGCAGGAAGGAGCAGCATTGGCACCAGCACGCCCCCTAGTGTTGGGGAGAGGACAGCAGAAACTGCCACGGTAACCAAGCAGGACCCTAGAGGCCTTCCCGGGACAGACCCCTCCCATGTCCTCCACCTGCTTCTCATCTGTAGAAAAACTCTAGCCTCCTTGGTCTTCCCCAAGTTTCAAAGAATAATTTAATCAGAGAAGTGAGAAAATGCAGAAACAAAGGAAAACAGTCAAGCAAGACAAAATAATAGTTTAGCCATTAAACAAAGTCAAGGACCTTTAGTTCCTCCCCAAGGGCTATAGATAATATCCGGAGCCATATCCTGTGAGCTGTTTTGCAGATACTGAAATCCCCATCAGGTGGAAGACCTTAACTGCATGCTGACCACAAGCACTTAGACCCCAGACTGGTTGGAAGCAGAAGGTTGATGAGGTTGACTCCCCGATTACCTCACCAGCAACCAATCAGAAGAATGGCCATCAGCTGATCACACATCCCACAACCTCCTGCCTCACTCTGTCTTTAAAAACCCTTCCCTGAAAGCCATCGGGGAGTTCAGGCCTTTTGAGCACTAGTTGCCTGGACTCCTTGCTTGGTGCCCTGCAGTACACGCTGTACTTTCCTTCACCACAACCTGCTGTCAGTACATGAGTTTTATGGGGTGTGGGTGAGTGGACCCAAGCTTGCTTTGGTAATACCACCACTTACCAGGTGCCTGCCTTAGGACACATTCTGGGCTGGGGGCGCTAGAGATGTTCCTTTAAACAATCCTGACAGCCCGTTGGGATGTGCGGTCTTTAGCTATGATGTACAAGAGGCCCAAAGGGCCAGTAAGTGGTGGAGGCAAGCCTTCTCTTCTACGGATCGGTAGATCCCAACAGCTGGGCAGAGTGTGGGCTGGAAGAACACCTTGGCATGTTTCTTGGTTCCTGGATGCCCAAGTCACACTAGGACATGCTGGCACGGCATGAGCAACAACTGCACGCCCTTCGCCAGCCCCTTCTCTTTCTGAGAAAGCACTCATTCCTGCAGTCAGGATATGGGGAGCATCTGACCAGGGCCAATGACCAGGTCTTTCTGCAGCTGGGGGTTTCTCTACTGTCCTCAGGACACTGTCATACTAATTCTATTAACTTTCTCCTGCCTCCTGACAGTGGTGTCAGAAAAACTTATCAGGTCACCTCTCTTCTGGAAATAAATAGGTTAGCATCCCTAAACCTGGCCAACATTTAAGAAGGTACAAAGAATCACAGTGGGGGGCAAGTCCCCAGTCACGTGCCTGACAGAAAACACACTCTTCTCCCGGGACTTCTACACAAGACTGGGACAGAGTCACTTCCCAGGAGAACTCCAGGTTGTAGATCTGGGCAATGATTCATCCAACCAACCTGGGAATATCACACATGCCACCACCTCCTCAGAGGCGAAAGGGAAAGACAGGGAGAAAGCAGTATGTTCAGATGGAAGAGTAAATAAATGTATGTTGGCTTCCATGACTGCTTTTGTCACTTGCTTCTCTCAACAGTGCCTGGCACCTGTTGGCTGTAGCACAGAAGGAATTGGGTGTACTGAGCCCAGACCCTGCCTTGACCAGCCCAAGGAGTTCTGCTTGGTGACCAGGCGGGTACCACAAGCACACGGCACACCCTTGGCCTCTTTCCCCAGACCCCGACAGGGAACAGAAAACTTTCCTCAAGGGCACTACAGAACTTTTAGCAGGCCATGTTGCCACTGGCTGGCATCGTCAGAGAAACAGCTCTCCCTCCAATTTATGCTGTGCTTTCCAACCGGCAAAGCCCAGATTCTCCAAGGATCCCCAAGGTCCCAGAAACCGGAGTTCCTCGATTTATTTCAGGAGAATCAAGCATCATGGTTTCCCCTCATTTGTGCATGCTGCCTGCCCTGCAACACAACTCCCAGCCCCTCCTCCATGCTGCTTCCCCGACTGAGCCTGAACCCTGCTCCCCGACCCCAGGCCTGAGACCGGAGTCCGGCTCCGACGGCTCCACCCCGCGCCCAAGATAGCCGCGCCCATGTGCCGCCGTGGATGCATCAGGCACGACTACCGGTATCTTATTCTGAGGATCTAAAGAAAGAGGAGAGCGTGCTTTGGAAGATGGAGGGGCGGGAACTCCCCAGGGAGCACAGCAACAAGGAGGCCCGGCCGCGCGGGAGAACGGACTGGGAGAGCGGGCCTCGGCCTCGGAGGCGGCGGACTCGGATCGCCACGACAGTCCGCGCGGAGCCCGCTCGCCTCCCGCCGCCCGACACGCCTCCCCAGATTCTCATACGACTCGTCGCGGAAAATGCTCGCACGCTCTCGTCGCTCCATCTAACCTCAGAGGGAACCACGTCAGAATCCTTTGTCCCCGAAAGGCGCCGTGTTGCCCATTGGCTGTGTTGCACCCCCGCCCCCAAAGCCCGCTCCTGCTTGTGCACAGCGCTCGGGCTCCCGGGGCGACGGCGAGCGGAAGTGCCCTGCTGACCCCGAGGGCGGTGCCAGTTGACGCTTCCGGTTGTTATCTGCCCTGAGACCTCAGGTTCCTGGCGGTGGAGTAAGGGGAGGCGGAGTTGGGGATGGGCTGGATGGGGAGGTCGGAGGAGCCTTGGGCAATGAGGTCGCGCCCCTGGGGGGTTGAGTGACAGGGCCGCGGTGGTGAGGGGAGGGGGGGGCTACGGGGGTCAGCGAGTGATTGGTTCATTGCTTGATTCATTCAGCGACCATTTCCTCAGTGCCTAGTAAATGCCGGGCACCCCTGTGTTTCACAGTAATCTGTTCACAATAGCCCTGTGAGTATGTACTACGATGCTCTTTGTTTTACAGAGAGAAAGCAAGAACAGAAAGGCTGGGAAACCTAACCAAAGTCACACAGTAAAGTGGAGGGATCCTTTTTCTTTTTTCGTTTTTTCGGCATAACGCTTATGCCTTTCCAACAAACGCACCCTAAATTTATCACTTTGCTGGCTCACTGTCTGTATCTCCCCTGCTAAGAGTATGGCTCCGCAAGATGGCGGAACTCTGAAGTTTTGTTCACGTAGAACAGTAGAACCCGTAGAACAGGCACACAGTAGGCCCTGACCTCTTATGAAATGAATAAAAGCGGCAGAGCAGGCAGTCAGTTTCGTTCCAGAGCCCAGACCTTATCGGGCAGTATTTGAGCTCTTACTGAATGTCAATTCTTAAAACTACAGTGAGGCACTGTGCCTTCTGATGGCAAGGAAAACTTTGGGGTTTTCCTCAACTTCGCTCCATCATGGAGGTTGCTAATTGCATCGCCTGTGTGGTCATTGCCTTTCCAGGGTCAGGGTTCATAAGTGAGCCCACGGCTCAGCAGCTTCAGACACCAGCTGATCTGCCATGGGCTTCCTTAGTTAGACTACAGAAGACCCAGTCTGAGGCCTCAGAAGGAGGTGAGCTCCTCGGGTCAGAGGCAGAGACATAGTCCTGAAGTGATGGTCCCAGCAAAGGTACCTTTGTCTTTGAATCCTTGGGTCCTGCCTCCTTAGAAATAAAATAGCTCCTCTGAGGGGAGTTGGAAGAGGAGCGCCAGCCCAGACCCCAGGTGCAGAGGGGGAAGGCTCACAGGACAGACCCAGATGCTCTGGTTAGAGGGAGGGGGCTCACAGGATAGCAGGTCCTAGAAGAACTGGACCTGCAGTGCCCTCTGTCCCTTCCTTCAGCTGAGAGAGAGCAAGGCTGACTCGGTGACTCAACTTCTAGCCACCATCAAGAGCTGTGTGATGGTGGTCAGTTGAACCCCTACTGGAGGAGAGGGATGAAAGTTACAGACGGATGGAGGGACGCTGCCCTGCGGTAGTGCCTGCAAAGGCAGGATCAGGCTGGAAAGATTGACCACCTGCCTCACGGGACTTTCTCCACTCCTGACACATTTGTGCACACATCATTATATTTCCCTCTTGTGCCATGGGCTATTTTTGTTTTGTTTGTTTGTTTTTTGTTTTTGACCGCCCCGCGCGGCATGCGGGATCTTAGTTCCCCAACCAGGGATGGAACCCGCGCCCCCTGCGGTGGAAGCACAGAGTCTTACCCACTGTTCGGCCAGGGAAGTCCCCTGGGCTATTTTTGGATTTGAGTCAGTCCCATAGTATACACAACCCACTTACCTGTAGCAGAAATGTTGAATCTCCTCTACCCTGACTAGATGACCAAAGAGGTGTCTTTGGTTTCTGTGTGTCTGTGACCTTTCAGCGTGGTCTCTAGGTAGGCCATCACCTAGCTCTGCTGCCTCTCATTTTGATGCTAGTAACTGGGTCTGGGAAGTGACTCATTAAGCTGCATCTTGCTGAGCCCTGTTGTCCTGATCCTAAGGCAGGGATTGCTACAGTAGCAATGGTTAACAAAAGCTCCTTGCTGAAACTGTGTTTTGAACACCGCCAAATAAGGGAGAGCATGGCGATCAAATGGACATAATGGGAAATAAGGAAGTATTGGGGCGGGAACAGGGTGGCGGTGGCCCACTGTAGGTCCGAAGGAGCCTGGCGCAAGGTCAGTGGTTTCCAGCTCCATGAGGAACTGACCAATGCCTGGCCGTTAACCTCCCTCTACCCACCTCCTTTCCTACCTCCTCGCCCCTCCCTTCTGTCCTGTGCTCAGCTCTGGTTTGTCTCCTTCCTCCAAACCACAGCAAGCTGTCCCGGTCCTCCAGACTTTGCTCAGGGTCTATCACCTCCAGGGCTTAGTGTGATAAGAGGTGATTTGTAATAATTTCTCCTTTCTATTTTACTAGTAAATGATATTGTGAAAAATGAAAAAAATGCAAGTAAATAAAAGAGGAAAGGTGGAGTTACCACTGGAAGGTAAGCACTCTCAATGTTTTCATAAATGCTCTTCTGGACTGCTCTTCCTCAATAAATACATATTGCTTAACAAAGGAGATCACACTACACTTGCTTTCTGGTAACCTACTTTTAAATATGTTAAGAAATGAGAACAGGATTGCATTGCATTTTTAAAGCCCATGTGGTATTTCCCATGTTGTGTGTCTAATTTTTGATCTGAGTCCCCTTTGCTGGAGGTTTAGTTGCTTCCAAATTGTTGAATGGTGGAAACGCCTACAGTTAACATCCTTGTAGCCTGTGCTTATTTATGATTGCCTTTTTACGATAAATTTCCAGGCATAGGATTCCTGAGAGAAAGGAGATATCAGGTTGTTAATGGCTTCCGAGGAGATGTCTTTAAACACAAGTCATAAATCTGTACAGGAAGAGAAAATAAATTCATGTGGAAAACCCACAGGATCTTAGCCGTGTCCCAGGGGAACAGGCTGGAGCTACCAGGCCACGTGTCCAGATCATCCCCGCTGTGGGGCAAGAGTGATTGTTATTAAGCTGGTGATGGTGGTCTCATGGCTGTATGCACTGATCTCGACCCCCCTAATTCTGCCTTCCTAGATCTCCATCCTTTGTCAGGGCGGAGCCACATGGCCGTGTCCCAGGTGAGTTCCTAATTTACCCCCTACTTTGTTTCCAGTGAATTTGAGGCAGCAATTAGGAAATTATATTCCAGCCTTGAAAAATCTATTAGTCCACTTAGCTCTGCCTGTTTTCTGTTCAACCTGTCATCGACCTCAGGTTTCTCCAATCCTTCTCTTCCCCACCAAAAAAAAAAAAAAAAAAGGGTAAAATGAAAGACACCTCTCAACTGCTTCCCTTTTTTTTTTTACATCTTTATTGGAGTATAATTGCTTTACAATGGTGTGTTAGTTTCTGCTTTATAACAAAGTGAATCAGTTATACATATACATATGTTCCCATATCTCTTCCCTCTTACGTCTCCCTCCCTCCCACCCTCCCTATCCCACCGCTCCAGGCGGTCACAAAGCACCGAGCTGATCTCCCTGTGCTATGTGGCTGCTTCCCGCTAGCTATCTACCTTACGTTTGGTAGTGTATATATGTCCATGCCGCTCTCTCGCTTTGTCACAGCTTATCTTTCCCCCTCCCCACATCCTCAAGTCCATTTTCTAGTAGTTCTGTGTCTTTATTCCTGTCTTACCCCTAGGCTCTTCATGAGCTTTTTTTTCTTAAATTCCATATATATGTGTTAGCATACGGTATTTGTCTTTCACATTAAAAGGATCATACACCATGATCAAGTGGGGTTTATTCCAGGAACGCAAGGATTCCTCAATATACACAAATCAATCAGTGTGATAAACCATATTAACAAATTGAAGGAGAAAAACCATATTTGTTTTTTTTTTTTTAGATTCCATATATATGTGTTAGCATACGGTATTTGTTTTTCTCTTTCTGACTTACTTCACTCCGTATGACAGACTCTGGGTCTATCCACCTCATTACAAATAGCTCAATTTCTTTTCTTTTTATGGCTGAGTAATATCCCAATGTATATATGTGCCACATCTTCTTTATCCATTCATCCGATGATGGACACGTAGGTTGTTTCGATCTCCGGGCTATTGTAAATAGAGCTGCAATGAACATCTTGGTACATGACTCTTTTTGAATTATGGTTTTCTCAGGGTATATGCCCAGTAGTGGGATTGCTGGGTCATATGGTAGTTCTACTTGTACTTTTTTAAGTAACCTCCATACTGTTCTCCATAGTGGCTGTATCAATTTACATTCCCACCAACAATGCAAGAGGGTTCCGTTTTCTCCACACCCTCTCCAGCATTTATTGTTTCTAGATTTTTTGATGATGGCCATTCTGACCGGTGTGAGATGATATCTCATTGTAGTTTTGATTTCAGTTTCTCTAATGATTAATGAAGTTCAGCATTCTTTCATGTGTTTGTTGGCAGTCTGTATATCTTCTTTGGAGAAATGTCTATTTAGGTCTTCTGCCCATTTTTGGATTGGGTTGTTTGTTTTTTTGTTATTGAGCTGCATGAGCTGCTTATAAATTTTGGAGATCAATCCTTTGTCAGTTGCTTCATTTGCAAATATTTTCTCCCATTCTGAGGGTTGTCTTTTGGTCTTGTTTATGGTTTCCTTTGCTGTGCAAAAGCTTTGAAGTTTCATTAGGTCCCATTTGTTTATTTTTGTTTTCATTTCCATTCCTCTGGGAGGTGGGTCAGAAAGGATCTTGCTGTGATTTATGTCCTAGAGTGTTCTGCCTATGTTTTCCTCTAAGAGTTTGATAGTTTCTGGCCTTACATTTAGGTCTTTAATCCATTTTGAGCTTATTTTTGTGTATGGTGTTAGGGAGTGATCTAATCTCATACTTTTACATGTACCTGTCCAGTTTTCCCAGCACCACTTATTGAAGAGGCTGTCCTTTCTCCACTGTACATTCCTGCCTCCTTTATCAAATCTAAGGTGACCATATGTGCGTGGGTTTATCTCTGGGCTTTCTATCCTGTTCCATTGATCTATCTTTCTGTTTTTGTGCCAGTACCATACTGTCTTGATTACTGTAGCTTTGTAGTATAGTCTGAATTCAGGAAGCCTGATTCCTCCAGCTCCGTTTTTCGTTCTCAAAATTGCTTTGGCTATTCGGGGTCTTTTGTGTTTCCATACAAGTTGTGAAATTTTTTGTTCTACTTCTGTGAAAAATGCCAGTGGTAGTTTGATAGGGATTGCATTGAATCTGTAGATTGCTTTGGGTAGTAGAGTCATTTTCACAATGTTGATTCTTCCAATCCAAGAACATGGTATATCTCTCCATCTCTTTGTATCATCTTTAATTTCTTTCATCAGTGTCTTATAATTTTCTGCATACAGGTCTTTTGTCTCCTTAGGTAGGTTTATTCCTAGCTATTGTATTCTTTTCCTTGCAGTGGTAAATGGGAGTATTTTCTTGATTTCATTTTCAGATTTTTCATCATTAGTGTATAGGAATGCCAGAGATTTCTGTGCATTAATTTTGTATCCTGCTAGTTTACCAAATTCATTGATTAGCTCTAGTAGTTTTCTGGTAGCATCTTTAGGATTCTCTATGTATAGTATTATGTCATCTGCAAAGAGTGACAGCTTTACTTCTTTTCCGATTTGGATTCCTTTTATTTCCTTTTCTTCTCTGATTGCTGTGGCTAAAACTTCCAAAACTATGTTGAATAACAGTGGTGAGCATGGGAAACCTTGTCTTGTTCCTGATCTTAGTGGAAATGCTTTCAGTTTTTCACAATTGAGGACGATGTTGGCTGTGGGTTTGTCATATATGGCCTTTCTTTTGTTGAGAAGAGTTCCCTCTATGCCTACTTTCTGGAGGGTTTTTATCGTAAATGGGTGTTGAATTTCGTCAAAAGCTTTTTCTGCATCTGTTGAGATGATCATATGGTTTTACTCCTTCAATTTGTTAATATGGTTTATCACATTAATTGTTTTGCGTATATTAAAGAATACTTGCATTCCTGGAATAAACCCCACTTGATCATGGTGTATAATCCTTTTAATGTGCTGTTAGATTCTGTTTGCTAGTATTTTGTTGAGGATTTTTGCATCTATGTTCATCAGTGATATTGGCCTGTAGTTTTCTTTCTTTGTGACATCCTTGTCTGATTTTGGTATCAAGGTGATGGTGGCCTTGTAGAATGAGTTTGAGAGTGTTCCTCCCTCTGCTATATTTTGGACGAGTTTGAGAAGGATATGTGTTAGCTCTTCTCTAAATGCTTGATAGAATT